>NC_081840.1:15161700-15316700 GCF_963259705.1 Myotis daubentonii
CTTCTGAGTGAAGCAATCTATTAATCTTTCCTTAACATTGTTTCTTCTTTAGTCCTCCCAGACCTGGTCCCAAATATGGTTCCTCCTCTTTAGGGGATATATCTAGAGAATATTAAACTGAATGCTCTATTCCAAATCCCCTTACATACTGATAATAGAGGCCCTGATACTTCTCTAAGCTTCTCTGTCTGCTCCTCTTGGTCCTTCAGAGGAGTCTCAACTAAATCTTCATGCAAATAAATTGTTAAACGAATAGGCACACAAGTGCACCAGAAAAGACAGGAGAAGTTTGACTCCTCAAAATGAACAGCGCTCAAGGCTCAGGCTTCGGCCTGTTAGATGAATTAGCAATTTGTTTACGGCCAGCATGTTGCTTGTCACTACAACATACACCACATATACAGGGTGTGGGGCAAAAGGAGGCTTACAGCTGTAAGTATGCGAAACACAGAGTTTATTCTTGTATTATTATTTATTAGTTATTGTATTAATTTTCATATGAACAACTGTAAATTTACTTTTGCTCTGCCCTGCATATGGAAAGGAATATATAGGCGGAAAAAAGTGAAGATCAGAAGTTTTGGGTATTCTACATGTGTTTAGTTGTCTTGCATTACTTGTGTGTATGTATAAGTGTGTGAGTCTATGTGTGTGTCTGTTTTTCTGCCTTATTGGAAATAATTCTACCTACTTCTATCTACTTTACAGAATATAGATGTATATATATATATATATATATATATATATATATATATATATATATATATATATAATCATGACTATACAGACATCTATATGTTTTCATTTCTTTTTTTTTAATATATTTTATTGATTTTTTACAGAGAGGAAGGGAGAGAGAGAGAGTTAGAAACATCGATGAGAGAGAAACATCGATCAGCTGCCTCCTGCACATCTCCCTCTGGGGATGTGCCCACAACCCAGGTACATGCCCTTGACCGGAATCAAACCTGGGACCTTTCAGTCCGCAGGTCGACGCTCTATCCACTGAGCCAAACCGGTTTCAGCTATATGTTTTCATTTCAATAAAAAACTCATGGTAAAAAAGAAATTCTACTAACCAATTTTAGATATAGATTCACTTTGAATCAGCCATATGGCCTCCCATGTAGTTAGTAGTGACAATCATAAAGAGCAGAAGAAGTGTAAATACACTCATTTAAGTTACCTAATATTAATATCTAGCCTCTCTGATTTTAGTTTCCTAAGTCATAAGTAGAATATTAGCAATTTCTGCAGTGGTATCATGAGGCTTAGACATAATATATGCAAAGTAACAATCTTATTAGGTACTAATAAACGAAAGCTTCTTTAGTACATAGAAAACAGAGTTGGACTCTGTGCTTTGACAAAGAGTTTAGTCCTCTCATTGGTGATAGACCCTCTCTAAAATGGGAATAAAAATTATACCAACCTTATCAAGTTGTGATAAGGCATGAAGTCCACTTCCGTGGTCTTATGATAGTAATTAAATTATATAACCAGGGTCATTATTGAAAGTTAGATTGCTTTTTTTTCAACATATCTTAAAAACCTATCACCTTTAGCTTTAAGAATTTTTCTAAACATTTTAACTCTTTTTTTTTTTAATTAAGCACTAAATAATGAAGTGCCTGCCTCGTTATAATATTCTGTTTGTGGGTTTTAAGAAATTATTTTAGACTTACAGAAAAGTTGCCAAGTAATACTTTCAGAAAATCTATAATCATCTTCCTTTTATATTTTTTAGCATTTAGTGGTAGACACACAGTTTACCACACAGCATCTGACATGTTCTTTATAAATCTAATGGGATGGCTGTCCAATCCAGATAACCGCACGGCTTTTCACAAAACACTGAATCTCAGAAAGATGCAGTGAATGGCTCCTGGTCCTACAACAATAAATTGTGATGCTAGGGTTGAAAACCTGGACTGAGGGTAGAAATTCCAAAATTGAGATGATCTATTTAAGGAATCTTATGTCATTTTTAAGAAGGAATATTCTTATTTGTGCTTATATTACTTGATATGAATGCACCTGTGAAATATTGGCTGTAATTTAAGCAACTAAAATAGGGATCAAGAGACCTATCACTAGCCCTGGTTCACTAAATACCAGATATGCGATGTTTAAAAACCCATTTACATTTTAGTCACTGTTAATTGGAGGCTTCCTCAGCAGACACACTTTTTAGATACCTACAGTGAACTGATGGGCCCATAAAGAGCAATTGTTCAGCCTGCAGTCACTTGCCTTTCAGTAAAACCCAGGAGGGAAAATCCAAACAGGCATTCATCCCCTGGGGTAAAAGCTATCCAAAGATATGCAGCTAAAGAGCACCGTGATGTACATATTTCCTGCATCACATTCAGCCTCCTCTTTGACTGAATCTGAATTTCTGCTTGGAGAAAAAGTAAGTGCTAAAATTAGGCCCTTAATTTATTCTGCTAGTCCCATATGCTTTCTTTCATCTTGCTAATTTGTAAAAAGTGAATGTCCTCATCTCATCATTCATATTCTTTTCTTATTGGCAGATTAAAAAAGAAGAAGGAGGAGGAGGAAATCAAAAAGAGGAACTTGTAGAGAGGAACATAATAAAGCCCTCTGTTCCCCTGAATGAACATTTTTTGTCTTAATGCAACCTAACGTTGTCCCACTGAAAAATGCAAAATCTGTTTGGCTGTGCCCTGCAGGGAGGTTCTCTCTGGCCCGGAAGCCAGGGGCAGCAGCGGTCCTGCGTTGGCACAAAGTAGCAGAAATGTCATTTTTTAATTATGTGGTTCCGAGGGGAATCTATTATTCACTGCTGAGATGCTGAAATCAGACAATTTATCTCCAAGGCAGCTCTGTCTACATCTAGAATATATATCTCTTGTCACTGCAGGAAATAGAACGAAAGGATGTTTTTCTTTCGGGAGCCTTATGTTTATAAATGCATGCTTTTAAGTTTTGCCAGTGGAAGGGAATAATGTCCTAATGTATTGCTTGGTTCCATTCTGTCCTCTTCTCCTTCGTGAAGGGTGTTCAAGTCACCCAGGCTCTTTTGCCCCCAGTTGGTATGACATTCAAGAAGGCTAGGTCTCATTGGAGAAGTCTTTGCACAGCCTCTCTCGTGTTTCCACTTTTCATTGCCAAGGGAAATAGAAACAAATCTTTAAGAAGGACCAAGCCAACAAGAGGCATCCACTTAAATAACATACAGTAAATTGTTCTTTTGCATTTCAAACGAGAGGCTGGAAACTATTTTAAAAGTATCCTTCTTTCTTCTCTCATGAGCTATTTTTCATTTAAATGTAAACGAATACCTATACCTACTAATTTGTTCATCACGCTTTTCCATTATTTCTGATTTTCCCTCCTTAAGGTATCAAGGCAAATGAAAGAATTTAGTTCATATTTGTCTAAGACCTCCCCCCTGCCACACACACATTATTTTTTTTTTCAATCTGCCAAATTCATTATGTTCACTACTCCGTGTGCATCAGGGCTCTAAGCATTTCACATCTATTAACCATCAGGTACAAGCTGAGTGCTTTTAAAACAAATGCATGCAATTGATTTTAAATTAATGTATGCTTTTTACATTCTATACTAACATCAGGAAATTTGATCAAAAACTGGCATGTCAGAATGATAATAGCTGCACTGCCCTCTAATGGAGGATTATGAGTATAGCATTACAGATACGGCAAATGCAAGGCCAAGGATATTTTTATTGCTTGTCTGTGTCTGGGTGTAGGTTTTCAGAATCAAAAGAGAGTACGAGGTCACCTTCTAGGCTACTGAAGTGGTTCTACTCTGAATTACAAAATTTTCAAAGACTCTCAGTTGGTTTTCTAATGCCAAAACATATATCACTAAGGCATTTTCAGCTGTCCTTTTGGCAACATGAGCAAAGGGAAAATGTGACGCTCTTTATTATAAACTTCATTGCTGTAAATATTAAACCATGAACATTCCGATCACAACTGTCATATACCCTGGGTGTTCTTTTCTAAACATATGCAACTCAGTTTAGAGAAGAAGTATGCTTCAAAAGAGTGTCATCTCTATTTATGTGCTCATAAAATAATAAGGCGCACAGAAAGGAAATCATGTTCACAGAGATGTACCCGTAGGTAATTCATAGGAACTCGTCATTTACAAGGGGCTATTTCTACTACCAGAAAAGATAGATTCATTTGGAAATTTTATCCTGAGTCTTTCAAAGTAAGTATTTCTTGAAAGCTTTCCCAGACTGTGACCAGGAATCAGGGATAGTGGGTATTGTGATATACTGGAGAAACACAGGGGGAGAGAGAGAGAGAGAGAGAGAGAGAGAGAAATGGATGAACCTATTGGGTCACTGAATTTTTTTCCAGCTTTTCTAGGACTTGAATCATAATATAAATTCAAAAAATCACAGAATCTCACCCCTGACCTGTCTTTAATTTATGCAAATCACCTTAAACTGTGTAGCTTCTTACACATGTCATGATCCTTCACTGGGTCTGTAATATTTCAGTTTTATCAGTTCCCATTTTCTAGACCAGCCATGGGCAAACTACGGCCCGCAGGCCGGATCCGGCCCATTTGAAATGAATAAAACTATTGAAAAAAAAGACCGTACCCTTTTATGTAATGATGTTTACTTTGAATTTATATTAGTTCACACAAACACTCCATCCATGCTTTTGTTCCGGCCCTCCGGTCCAGTTTAAGAACCCATCGTGGCCCTCGAGTCAAAAAGTTTGCCCACCCCTTTTAGACTCTGATGCAGGTAACTAAACACTTAATATTTTTTCTCTAACTACCCAGAGCTAGTTCCAGAGTCAGACATCGTTTGTTCAAAGCCTGTATCTAGCACAAGCATTGTTATTTTTGGTAACTTACATCACACTCTGAGCTTCAGTTGCTTTTCTTTGAAATGCAGTTATAATAGCACCTACCTCAGCATTTCCTGAAGATCAAATGAGCTAGGACATGTATGTTAATCAGCATATTACCTATCTTATATGGATATATCCACTCCAAAAGCTATTAGCCACAGAAATATCATTAAAACCAAAGCATGAACCAAGATGGTCAGTTACCACTGCCAATTGGGACGAAGTCCTCAACGCTGATGGCACGGGAGACAGTGCAGGACTCTAGGAATTGAAGTCTCCTGTGTAATCGGGAGCAATATTAACATTCCTTGAAGTGCTATCCACTGCAGTTACTGAAGATAGCAAAGGAGGGTGGCTCTCCGCTGCCTCATTTAAGGCACACGATGATTGGCTGGAGGGCCTCTGGGAAAAACTGTCTGTAATATAGTAATAGATACGCAAAAAGGTCCAAATATTTAAGGCATTGCCTGACTCTGTCTGAATACCCACAGTGGTCTCTCCTTGGAGTCTTAGAACAGGCATGGGGAGAGACAAGATCTTCTTAGCTTCCTTCATTATATCCAAAGGGAACCTGACACCCAACTCATTAGGGTGTTAATGTTAACAATAATTTTATAGCCTAGAAAATGAAAGAGATGCTATGGATCACATTGCTATTTCTCATGTTAACTAGTTAGCTCCTAAGGCTTACGGAAGTAACTAAATTCTTAGGCTAATGGGGTCCTTATTTGATAGAAAAGGATTGAAATAACTCCTCCTTAGAAATTTCACATATGATGTCATTACTTGGTTGTGTTTTAACTGGTGAAATAAAACCTGATTCAGAAACATAATTTTATCTACTAATCCAAATATGTACATGAAATCTGTTAATATAAGGTATACATGAAATCATTAACAGGGTGTCACAAAAGTGTATATACATATTGAATAATTATTAATTCCAACAGGTTAAATCTGAAAAGAAAAGAAAAAAAACCCATCAATTGAGCTATCAGCTAGTTAAGTGTGTATACATTTTGGGGGGAATGTGTATATGTGTGTATATATATATATATATATATATATATATATATATATATATATATTATAAGTTTTATCTACTAGAGGCCTGGTGCATGAATTCATGCAAGAATGGGGTCTGGCCGACCTGCCCCATTCAAGGCCGATCAGGGGTGGGGACGGCCAGAGGGGAGGGGCTGTGGGCAGTTGGCTGGCTGGTCCCACCCCCTGGTAGAACTCCCAAACTCCTGGTTGAGGGGACAATTTGCATATTAGCCTTTTATTATATAAGATTTAGTATTTCAGAAGCACTCAATAAATATTGAATAACTCTACAATTAAATTATTTTTTCAAACTCAAATTCAAATATACTAGTATATATGCATATACAGGGTAGGGCAAAAGTAGATTAACAGTTTTGAATACAAGAACATTTATTCTTTATTATTATTGATCAATTATTGTATTATATTCCGTACAAAATACTGTAAACCTACTTCTGCACCAATCTGTTCTCACAATCTCGAGGGGGAAAAAAAACTTAGTCTAAAAATAAACTGAAAATATGATACAAAATATTTAGAGCATTATAAAGTTGATAAAAACCTAAAATAAAATTTCAAGAGATAATTAATTTTAACAACCCAATTACTACACTGAAATGAAGTTGTATATGAAAGTCTGCCAAATTAGACAGTAAACACAAAACTATTTTCTCTCAAATTTATAGCTTTGCAATTTTCTTATCTCTCAAAAAATGAAAAATATGCAGAATATTATCTATTTAAGTATTTCAGAGGTACTCAATATGTATTGTATAACTCTACAATTAGATTATTTTTTACACCCAATTCAAATTTCTCCATGCATTTCATAGGGGAACATGTATGTATGAACAGGAACACATGCACACACACATACACATACACACACACAGCAGAATGGTTGTCAAGGTTTGATTTTGGGGCTAAAAGGTACAATGCATTGTATGAAATTTTGCCAAGTATTTTGTTCTGTTTTTTACTCTATTTAACTCAGGTCTAGCTGGTATGTTTTCCAGCTTCTTGAACATTCTTTCAGAGAGCCAGGTTTTCTTTCCTCCATCCCATTAAAAGTTACTTTAAAAATAGCAGCATATTCACAATACCCAAGATCAGTAAAAATCCCAAGTGCCCATCAGGAGATGAGTGGATAAAAAAAAGCTGTGATACATTTACAGAGTGGAATACTATGCAACTGTAAAAAAGAAGCAACTCTTTCCCTTTGCAACAGCATGGGTGGACCTGGAGATTATTATGCTAAGGGGAATAAGGCAGTCAGAGGAAGACAAATACCCTATGATCTCACTTATACTATGTGGAATCTAGTAAACAAAATAAACTGATGAACAAAATAGATCCAGAGGCATGGATACATGGAACAGACGGACAACTGTCAGAGGGAACGGAGTGGAGGGCACTGGATAAAGAAAGCGCAGAGATTAGCTAAAGAACATATATGCAGAACTCATGGATACGGACATAGTGTAGCGAAGGCCAGGGGAGGGAGGGTTGGGTGGAGGTGATCAGAGGGTGGGGAACATGGAGGACATCTGTAATAGTGTCAACAATAAAAAACAAAAATAAAAATAAAAATGGATCAAAGACAATGTAGCCATTCTTAAAGACTCTTGTGTAGTTTATTTATCCCTTATGGCAAAACCATGTCTCTCTCCAATTATGTTTCTAGTGTAATTTTTTTTTTATTCAATAGAAAAATAAACTAAACCTTTTTGTAGCTCTTTACTGTTAAATGACAGGCTTCACCTTCCCCACTTGACATAAATTACATTTTATTATTTTTTTAAATAAGTTTAGAATGAAACTATTCTTTTTTATCAGCCAAAATTATTTACCACCACTTTTATAATTTCTATAACACTGTTCAATATAGCTTTATTTATTTGATAAATCTGAATATATTAGGAAAATATATCTTTTTGCAGTACCATGGTATCATCATTAAGCAGTAGAAATGCTTTGCCTAAATTATGCCACGTTTTTACAGCTTGAACAGATTCATTCAAAATCAGGATGATACTAGCAAATCAATAGGTAGTAGATCTTGGTTTTACAAAATGGAATATTGAAATATCATTAAATCTGCCTGTAAAGACATATATATTCAGCAACGAAGTATATAACGAACACATTCTAAATGCCATATAAAAATCAAAACTCAAACAATAAAAATCCAAAAATAAGAGTCATACACTTGCTTTTTAGTTAAATTTAGTCTGAAAAATATATAGACTTCCAATAAAGGATTATGAACATAGATACTGGTAAGCTGGTCTGGGTATACAGATATATTACAATACTTATTGTCCCTAGGATGATTATCTTTTCCACTTTGATTAAAACAGATAATTTTATATTTCTTTTGAATGATTTAAAAATTGCTTTAAAAAGCCATGGGCAAGCCCAGCTGGCATTGCTCAGTGGTTGAGCATTGACCGATAAACCAGATAGATGGTCACGGTTCAATTCCCAGTCAGGGGACATGCCTTGGTTGAGGGCTCGATCCCCAGTGTGGAGTGTGCAGGAGGCAACTGACCAATGGTTCTCTCTCATCATTGATGTTTCTCTCTCTCTCCCTCTCCCTTCCTCTCTAAAATCAATAAAAATTTTTTTTAAAAAAGAGCCATGGGTCATAGGTTATCTATAATAATAAAAGTGTGATATGCTAATTAGACTGGACAGCCAAACGACCTTCCAGACATCCTTCCAGATGACCTTCCAGACGAAGCTGGGGCTACGAAGGCAGAGCCCCTTGCACGAATTGGCACTAGTTCATAATAAAATGGTAGGAGGGGAAGAGGGTCTATGCAAAACAGAAATATTGCATATCTATATTGTTATTTTAAAAGAACTAGGAAAAAAAGTCATGATATTTTTGCTGCCCTATTTCAACAAAGTATAGAATTTCTGCAGCATCATGGCAAAACATAATGATTATGTTTAGTTAAAGTTAATTAAATTTATGTATCAACAGCATTATTTCTATCTTTATTTTTAAATACATTTTTTTTTTAAATTGAGAGCTCTATAATTTTTAAACTATGATTTCAATCATAAATTGTATTTGGTTTTTGAACTCTAATTCCACATGTTTTCCCCCATGAACTTAGTCACAGGAGTCTGTCTACCACGTACTTGTATAAAGAACAAGAGCAGATCAGGAGAAGATAACGTGAGCCAGTCTATTGCAGGCGACCTGAATGGTTTCTTTTATAGAAACAGTGCTTTGGCTTCCTCGGTACAATTCTTTGAAGATGAGTGGTTTGTTAAGTTGAAAATGGAAGGAAGAAAAAGAAAAATTGTGGGCCATTTTGATGTATAGAAAATATAAGGAACAAGATGGAACTGTGAATTTAAGGTCTCCCAGCAGCCTAGAGTGACTGCCCAGCTGCACAGTCAGACATTGTGACTGGAGACAATCAAAAAGGGAAATCTATCTGACGATTTCACTGCAATGATGCCTTCTACATTTCCTAACCAAAATCCAAACAGTTCCCTAAGGGATTGCCCTTAGGCAAGTGTGTTCTTTTAATTCTACTGAATAAATACCAGTTTGGAATGTATAAAGATATTTGAAGTGTTCATCTCCAATCATGTAGCAAAATTCATTTTGCATGAGATAATCACTGACAAAATTAATGGAAGTCCAAAAGAGGTCAGAATTTGAAATTGGAACATTGGATTTTGAATTTCCAAAACAATATTGAGTCATGAGTGAAAAACTGCCCTGTCTCTCCTTTTTGTTACTAAAACATTTTGTTACTGTTTATTGTTGAAGTTAAAAAGTGACAAAATGGCCAGACATTCTTCCATCATGCATTGTTAATCATAATATATTTCCTAAGAAAAAGTAGACTAAGTTTGAATATGAACCTATATATGCCAGTCAATGGGGTGTTGATTAAAAAGCAGATACTTCCACATCAATGAAAACTATTGAAGACAGAAATAAATAAATTGACAACAGACAGGATCTGGTGGGCACTTCCCAGGATTCTAAATAAGCTCATTTCATCACACTTATCCAACCTTATATCCAACAAGTAACTACTGAACATCTACCATGTGGCACTGTCTTCTAGGCACAGCAGATGCATCAATAAAAAAGGAAAAGTGTCTGCCATCATATATTTTTATTCCATAGGAAGCTAAAAAATATGTATAAGTAAGTATTTAGTTCTAGTTCCAACAGCAAAGACATAAAACAGGACAGTGAAAGAGTGGGTGACTAGTGGGTCCATGTGTTAAGGACTACTTTAGTGTGTTCACAGTAAATTTTCCTAAAGGGGTAAATGTTGAACTTTCATTGTTCCATTTTTAAGACATTGTAACCAGTATGTAACATAAATATAATAGCACATTTATCCTATTATACTTGTGTAAGTATATTTACCTGTATTTGTATATATAAATACATGCATTACCTCATTACATTAGCGTTTGTGACAAGCCCCTGCCCTGTTTTAATTCCCAATAATGCTTCTCAAGCAAAATGGAATTTTATTAATCTCTGTGCTCCAGTGTCTAAGTAATTGCTAGCATGAAAAAGGCCCTCGTTTCTTGTTGAATGGGTAAATGAGAAAATGATTAGTAGAGTTCCAGAATCATGCAGCCACTACAATTTAGAAACAGGTTTTTATGCCTAGGTAGCATGGTACTGTGGTATCATGGTGACACCATAATAAAACCAATTCATATTAATCAAAAGACTCCTCAGGTGAAAAAATAAATGGCCTCATGGAGAACCAACAGAGAAAATATGCAAACTTTTGGCCTGGCTATTTGTTTATGTCTATTTTATCTTCCAAAGATATACTCCTTGAAGTAATATTTCATGTATATTTTTTAATTTGTTGACTCAAGCAGAGGTCTAACTCAAAGTCTATAGATTCTAATGAATAAAGAGTATCATTTAAGATCTATTGCTGAAACGATTTCTTTAGAATATAATTCAAATACTTGTGAGAGGAATAACCACCTTAATAACTTTTTTATATATACACTGGAGTCCCAGTACACGAAATTCATGCATGGGTAGGGTCCCTAGGCCTGGCGATGATCAGGGCCAATATGAGGGGTGACCGGCAGGGTGATCGGGGACCCCAACTCACACTCACCTTGGCAAGCCTGGCACCACCCACTCGTTAACCCCACTCCCTGCCACCACTGCTGGTCGCCTCCCTCTGTAGGGTGATTGGTAGGGAGATCAGGGGTCCCCCTGCTGGCACCCACCTTGGCTGCCCTGGGGCCTTTGGGCTAGAGGAAGCTCCTGCATTGAGTGTCTGCCCCCTGGAGGTCAGTGCATGTCATAGTGGCCAGTCGTTCAGTGGGTCCTTCTGCCATTTGATTAATTTGCATATTAGATTTTTATTATATAAGAGGACAAACATGTATTTAAGTGCAAAAGTCTAGGTTGAATAAAATCTAATTTACTTTTTAAAGGGTCCCTGAATTGTATTATGAAAATTAATTCCCGGTGAAAATTAAAAGGTCCAAGCATCTGAATATTCTTCTCTTGTTTTTATTAATCTCTATTTTATTGGGACTGGGTTGCAGTTTTAATTCCTCAGTACCAATACCCATTTTTCATGTACTGTGTAATGCAATACATTAAAACATATCACTGAGATTCATGTTAAATCTAGGATCACAGCAAGGATCATAGCTTTTGCCTGTATTGTCCAGCCATCACTGATATCTTGTCATAAGTCATCCTTTTTCAAGTGTAATGAATCACCCTCCAGAATTTTATCTGATTAGAAAATTTGATGCAAGGCAGAGTGCAAGCTCTAGCTAGCATTGGAAGTTGTTATTTTAATAAATGATGTAAAACAAAGCAAAAAACATGTAAATCCAAATATTCTTCCTTGTTTTGTTTTACCAACATCAGTTTCACCTGCCCCAACCATTACCTGAAAACACAAGGACTTTATATCTAAATTGCATTGCGAAAATTAATTTGTATTAATTATCATTTTTACTAGTTAAAATGAAAAAGTTAATTTTGAACTCATTTTAAAATTTGAATTATTTCTCTATTTGCCATCTATTTTTATTAATCTATCATTCCTGTCTATATGCTGAGGTAATTTTGCAAGGACATAATTCTAGAAAATAAGATTAATAAATAAATGAATAGCTCTAGCTGGTTTAACTCAGTGGATAGAGCGTCATCCTGTGGACTGAAGGATCCCAGGTTTGATTCTGGTCAAGCGCACATGCCCCAGTTGCAGGCTCACTCCCCAGTAGGGGGTGTGCAGAAGGCAGCCAGTCAATGATTTGCTCTCATCATTGTAGTTTCTATCTCTCTCTCCCTCTCCCTTCCTCTCTGAATTCAATAAAAATATATATTTAAAAATATTTAAAAATTTTAAAATGAATAAAATTATTTGGGTTCACTAAGGATAATCAGGAAAAAATTGTAAGGTAAAAGGTTTCTAGATTCTATTGTCTATAAAGCAATGTCTTATTTCTATAGGAATGCCAGCTTTATTTAACTCTATAGTGATTGCCTGAATGAAATTAGATTAATTTCATTTGAAAGTTTAAGAACATAAAGTGACAACCAAATGTAAAGACAACACAGCCTTTATTATATAAAACATGTTGATATTGGTTTTAATATAAGGGATGTATCATTGGGGCTTGAGAGATGAAGAGATGACAGAATCTATGCAAACATGTCAGAGACAAGAGATGGGATATGTGTGTGTGTATATATATATATATATATATATATACACATACATATATATAGAGGCCCAGTGCACAAAAATTTGTGCATGGGGGGGCGTGTCCCTCAGCTGGGCCTGTGCCCTCTTGCAGTCTGGGACCCCTCCAGGGATGACCACCTGCTGTTTGGGCCCGCGCCCCGGGGGATTGGGCCTAAGCTGATAATCAGACAACCCTCTGGCAGCCTGGGAGCCCTCGGGGGATGTCCATATGCCAGTGGAGAGCAGGCCTAAGCTGAAGTCTGACATCCTTAGCACTGCTGAGGAGGCAGGAGAGGCTCCCACCACCACTGCTATACTGACAGCCATCAGCCTGGCTTGTGGCTGAGCAGAGCTCCCCCTGTGGGAGCTCACTGACCACCAGGGGGCATCTCCTGCATTGAGCATCTGCCCTCTGGTGGTCAGTGTGTGTCATAGTGACCAGTCATTCCCAGTCATTCTGCTGTTAGGGTCAGTTTGCATATTACCCTTTTATTATATAGGATAGAGGCCTAGTGCATGGGTGGGGGCTGGCTGGTTTGCCCTTCAGGGTGGGGGTGCCACTGGGGTGCCTGGCCAGCTTGGGTGAGGGGCTGATGGTTGTTTTCAGGCTGGCCATACCACCTTTAGAGTGGGGGGTCCCCACTGGGGTGCCTGGCCAGTCTCAGTGAAGGGCTGAGGGCCATTTTCAGGCTGGCCAAGCCTCCTCAGTGACAGAAGCTCCCAGCCTCTCCTTTTTTTCTTTTTTTTTCCTGGGATTTATTTACCTTCTATAATTGAAACTTTGTAGCCTTGAGTGGAGCTCAGAGCCGGCCAGGGCTTGGCTTCCTCCATCGCCAGGGGCAACCCAAGGCTCCAGCTCCATGGCCACGGCCGGCTGAAAGCAGGTATCTGGGGTTTATTTATCTTCTATAATTGAAACTTTGTTGCTTTGAGTGTAGCTTAGAGCAGGCCGCGGCAGGCGGGGAACCTTGGCTTCCTCCATCACTGGAGCAAGCAAGCCTCCTGATCATTCCAGCTCCATGGCTGCCAGCCGCCATCTTTGTTGGCAGTTAATTTGCATATCTCTCTGTTTAGCCAATGGGAGGCATAGCGAAGGTATGGTCAAATACCATGTTTGTCTATTATTAGGTAAGATATATATATATATATATATATATATATATATATATATATATATATATATATATATATATATTTTGCTGGGGTCCAACCCCAGCGGGTCCAGGGGTTGCCAAAGGTGTGGATGGAGTCGGCGAAGGAGGAATGACACGGAGACAGCATTCAGTTGATCAGCAGCCTAGCCAGGATCTCTAGCCAGGATCTCCAGCCAGGTTCTGTGTCCCTGTTCTCTCGCTAGGTTCTCCAGCCAGGTTCTCCAGGTTCTCCAGCCAGGTTCTGTAGCCATCTTCCCTCGCTAGGTTCTCCAGCCAGGTTCTGTCCAGGTTCTCCAGCCAGGTTCAGTAACTAGGTTCTAGTCAGGTTCTCTTGCCATGTTCTATCCAGGTTCTGTAGCCAGGTTCTGTCTCTAGGTTCTTCAGCCAGGTTCTCTCGCTAGGTTCTGTATCTAGGTTCTGTAGCCAGTTTCTGTCCAGGATCTTTTGCCATGTTCTCTCGCTAGGTTCTGTCTCTAGGTTCTGTCTTCTAAGTTCTGTGCCTCTTGGTTCTGTCTTCTAAGTTCTGTGTTGTTACATCTGTATTTATACCAGTTCATTCCAATCCTATCAATCTCTATTCCAAAGGTTAGGGCGTTTCTTATCTCCATTCCAGGGAGTAAAGATTATGTAGCTTAAGCATGATTGTTCGTAGTTAAAGTGATTAATTACCCGCCTGGCACTTAGTTAAGAGGTTTTATTCCCTCCCTAACTTCAGGGGAAAATCCCTACCTGGGGAAACAACCTTTCTCAGAGACCTTGGTTAAAACACATAGTGCCAAGAAGGTGAGCAAACATATTAAGAACAGTATGCCATAAATGCCAGGTCCCTTGAAACAGCAAGCATGGACCGGCTCCCGGCAATATATATATATATATATATATATATATATATATATATATATATATATATATATATATATTCATTTGGATATCAGTGAGAAGGTTTTTAATTTTTCAGGAGAGATACCCTCATTACATATGGCAATGTATTATCCATGGTGGACATCCCCAACTATATTTAAGCAGTTTCATTGAAACAATTTAACTTTGTAAATTAAGGTTTGCTATTCATAGCCCATGACCTATGAGTTTCAACTTTGTACTTGGCAATGTAGATATTTAACAAGAATAACTCTTAAAAATCATTTCCTTCTGCATTTCCTGGGCAGAACTCTTCTTTGAACTCTTGCCTCATGGATTCTGAGCAATTTATTCTTTATCTAAGCTTGTCTATACCTTCTTCATATCTGTCTGCCCCTTAATTCTTTCATTCTTTCTGTTTCTGTTTCAGTCTCTCTCTTTCCCACTTAACATTTCCCCTCCATCTCTCTCTCTCTCTCTCTCTCTCTCTCTCTCTCTCTCTCTCTCTCTCTCTCCGTCTCTCTCTCTCTCTCTCTCTCTCACACACACACACACACACACACACACTAATAGAGAGACTTCAGGTAAATAGAAAAATTCTCTACCACAGACCCCTCTTGGACCTATTACTGACAAAAAAGCAAATTTGGGTAAATTAAGAGAAACTTTTAACGCAGAACATGTCTTTTTGAGGAAAGAAACAAATGCATCCTGTTACTTTGATTTGCATTTTGTTCATTTCTTTTCAACTTCCATTTGGAAAAGCCTATACCTCAGACCACTCAATATACACAGTTGTATTTCTATTGTATGATGAAATTTCTCAACATGAGTACTGGTCTTTTCAGCCTAAATATTTAAATTATAAAAAGGCTAATATTATGCTGGCCATCAGCAAAATCAATCTGCATGTTAATTTGTGAGGGTAACACCAACTTGATTGGTTCTATTGGAAAGTTTCCCTTGCTACTCTGCAAAAAACCTTTTTTTATCATTTGCATCATCATGATCATGATGATCATCATCCCTTACACATGCAGAGGAATTTGCATTTTTTAGCAGTAACTTAAATAATCTGTTTCTCGACAAACGTAGAGACAATATCTCTTCTAGTCTTGGATGTCTCTTTTTGGAAAACGAATAACTAGATCTTTAACAAAATAGCATGTAAAGTCTAACTCCCTGAAATTATTATAGGATTTAGCCAATCGAATAGGTAGCTATTATTTCTGTTACTGTAGTAACCAATGGTCCCTTTTGAACTGGTGGAAACAGATTATAATAGCAATTAATGCTTGAAATGAGTTATTCCCAGAAAGGCTAGCCCTTGGCTGCTGCAACCTGGTGGGTCCATGGGACTGTTAATTAATAGCTAGTCATTAACTGCACCACATTTCCCCAGCAAGGAGTTTCATACTTCCTTCCCTGAGTTGTTTTGCATACAAATATCACTTGCCTTGTAACAAACACTACTTAAAAACATTGTTGAGTGGGGTTTATTGCTTTACATAAGAATTCAGAAAATCGAAGGCAAAAATCGCACACATTTACACCACAGGTATAAATGGAAGTAAAAGCAGATTTCCAAAATCAAGATAAAAGGAAACCACCCCCTGCCCCCCCTCCACTCCCCGATTCCCCGAAGTGTGCTGTTGTTTTGCTTCAGTGCCACACTGACCTTTCCTGCTCTGATCTGTGGTTGTTATTATGAAAAGGTCAAACCTTGCTCCTGCTATAGACCAATTATACATAAACTGCTGGAAACACAGGACAGGGACTGACAATTGTGTTGGCTAATATTATGTGTCAACTTGATGGGGCTAAGGGATGCCCAGAGAGATGGTAAAACATTATTTCTGGATGTGTCTGTGAGGATGTTTCAGGAAGAGATTAGCATCTGATTCAGAGACTAAGTGAGGATGTCTGCTCTCAGCAATGTAGGTAGGCATCAATCAATGCTTTGGGTGCTAAAAAGGCAAAAAAGGATGAATTTCCTCTCTTTTGTTGAGCTGGGTTGCCCATCTTTTCTTGCCCTCCAAGAACTCCTGGTTCTCATTCCTCTTGACTCTGGCATTTATACAGTGGCAGCCAGGTTCTTAGGCCTTTGACCTTGGACTGTGAAGTTACACCATTATTTCCCCTGGTTGTCTGGTGTTCACATTCGATTGGAATTACACCAGCAGCTATCCTGGTTCTCCAACTTATAGAGTGAATTACAGAACTTCTAGGCCTGCATAAGTGTGTGAACCAATTCCTATAATAAATATTCGTATACTTATTGGTTTGCTTCTCTGGAGAACCCTAACTAATACAACAATTTAAGAACAAACAGATGTACACTCTCCCCCCCCTCCCAATGTGGTTTAGATCAATGAGGGTAGAAAAGAAAGCCCACACTAGTTAATAAAGTTGAAACCTTCCTCCTTTAAATATTGTCCTTCCTGGGAAATGTAATATTGATTGGAGGGAATGTAATTGCTTTGGAGGGAGTATAATTTTATTGCAGAACACATAATATTAGGGATTAGACAGACAATCTCTCTGGGCTTTTATAGAAGGCGAAGCTGTGTGTTCATTGATGTTTCATAGGCATTTGCATGTTGGCCATTCAGGTTGAATTCAAAGCAAGGGATTGTTCTGAATAGCACTCTGATTCAACCTCCCCTTCCATTTATTTAGCCTTACTTCAGATGAATCCTGACTGATACTCTACTGTAGAACCATTCACTTAGCTCTACTCACAAGGATTTGTCCCTCATTCTGAAGAAATCCATTTCCATCAGGACCCCACTCAGCAGCTATTCCCCTGAGGACTCTGTTTACATTGTGTTTGAGGTCATTCTGACAGGGGTGACATTTTCATGGAATATCATGTGAATGAAAGCACCTGGAATTACATAAATGTACAGTATTGCCCAGTCTTCCTTGGAGTCTGTTTTATATAATCCTATATAATAAAAGGGTAATATGCAAATTGACCCAATCTGCGGAATGATCAGAGCGATTGCTCAACCAGTCACCATGAGGTGCACTGACAATCTCTCAGTCCCTTTTCCCAGCCAGCAGACTTCCATTGCCTGATGCCGAATTGGGAACCAGGGGTGGGTGGCAGGGGATGTGGGTGGTACCAGGCCAAAGCCCCCGCCCCACTGGTCATCCCATGCGTGTGGAGGGGACGGGGCTGGAAAGTAGGCGGGAACCGCCGACCTCTCAGTCCCTCCCCCTGGCCAGCAGGCTCTGATCACTCGATGGCAAACGGGGAATCAGGGGTGGGTGGCAGGGGGGCGGGGTCAGCTGTGGGCAGCCGGAGAAGATGGCCCTGATCGCAGGCCAGTCCCAGGGACTGTACCCACACACAAATCTCATGCGCTGGGACTCTAGTTGTCTATATAAAATAAAGTGAAAACATTCCTCACCTGGAAGGGGGGATATATTCATGCTCAAGTGATTATGGCCTTGTTTCTATAATGTTACAAATAAAATATTTCTTCTAAGTAAAATAATAGATGTATATTTGAGATCCCTTGTTATGAAATCAGTCACTAATCCTCAGAGAAGACTAACTGTGACAGTGCAGGATTTTATCAAGGCTGATTTCCCTCTGGCTATGCCACATGGTACAGAAAGTGGCCAAAGGCTCAGTATCACCCACCTGCTCTGTGGAGCTTTCCCAAGTGTTACAGGTCATCAAGAGAACTTTTATTACTCTGTTGCTGAGTCTTTTCAACTTCTAAACTACCATGCACTATTCTACTCTGTTCCAAACTCTGCACTTTCTAGATGATACTAAGTGTGTTATGCATTGTCATGTGATTTGCATGTTTTCTCTAATGTTTCTCAAGCTTATGAACCCATCATGTGCCATATCCTATTAAATCCCAGGTATCAAGCCCACAGCCACATGAATTGGTTTTCAAGAAATATTTGTTAGTGAAATAATATTTACACTAGAAGTTGGATGAAATCAACAAATAGAGCATAAGCTATTTAAAGGTCTCAGAAAGTATTTAAACATACAGAGAGTCTTATTTGTAGCATGTACTAAGTCCTACGGTAATAGCTCAGATGTTTATAATTCCTCTTTTGTTTCATTTTCAGCAATAGAAGTATGAGTCGATCTTTCTCTTCTTGGTCAAACTGTTTCTATTAAACATTTCCCATTAGGAAACTTTTTTCTTAGACAGAAAAGCAATTATCTAATATGCAACCAGAAAGGAACTATAATCAGATATATCCTAAGTACATTGTGATTTTAATACAACATTTCAATTCACTCATTTAAGAAATGATATCCAGCATCTGTGATATTGCTCTAGGTATTCTACACAGACAAAAGACCCCACCCTTATTATTGAACTAACATTGCAGTGAAGAAGTAGATCACAGTTAATATAATACATGAGTAAATTTTATAGTTATTAGAAGGCCCTAAGTGTTGTGAACAAAAATAAGACAGGAAAGGAGGCAAGTGAATGCAGGGAGTAGGGCCAGTGTAGCAATAGAGAGATGGTGTACAATTTTAAAGAGATTCGAGGGAAGACTTCACTGAGAAGGTGATTTGAGCCAAGACATGAGGGAAATGAAGGTGTGATCTAAATGGAAATCTGTGAAAATAGAGATGCAAAAATAGGAAAGAGTCTAACACAGAAAGTATTAAGGACCCTAGAACAGTGGTCGGCAAACTGCGGCCCCTTGAGTGTGGCTCTTCCACAAAATACCACATGCGGGCACGCACGTACAGTCACACTCAAGGGGCCAAAGAGCCGCATGTGGCTCGCGAGCCGCAGTTTGCCGACCACTGCCCTAGAAGATGGAGTGACTGGGGAAGTGAATGAGGGGAACCAATAATAGGAGATGAAGTTAGAGGGAAACAGGTGCACTTGTTATGTAGGACACTGGTGTAGGTCACTGTAAAGAGTTTGCTTCAACCTTGAATGGGTTACAGAACCATCAAAAGGATTTGAGTTAAGCATCATCAATATGGGATTTAGGTCCAAGACCTGTCGTATTGGTGACTACCTTCAGAATGGACAATAAGAGGACAGGGGTGGAAGGAGAGAGAAGGTTAGGGGACTATTGCCATTCTCCAGGAGGTGGTTTGTCCCAAGATGAATGCAGAAGTGAGTGTGGTGAGAATGGTGAGCTGTGTGTTAAAAGATAAAGCTGTTAGGATTTTCTGAAAGACTGAAAATGAACTGTAAGAGAAAATGAATATAGGAAGACCTGAAGTTCTTTTTATAAACATGCCATTGTATTAAAGGATGTGTTTTGAAGGTGGAAGTCACCTATATTGCTGATGCACTAAACTCTATGTGTTATCAGGAAATTTCTCTCTTGTGAGTAACACAAACCTGCTAATGAGTTTTCATTCCATTAATGAGTGCCATGGAACTAAACTTACTCTAACACCTGCCAAAGAAATTTGCAAATTAATGAGTGCCATGGAACTAAACTTACTCTAACACCTGCCAAAGAACTAAACTTACTCTAACAAAAAAAAAGCTGTGAAAGTAAATAAACTTTAAAAATCTCAATTCATCCTTTTTGTTAAATAAGCTAAAAGCAGTGGTGCTTGGAGCTGACTGGAACGGGCTGGGGAGTGCCGACTGAGCGCCATCCTTCCCAATTCCGTGTTTGTATCAGAGCTTTAAATTGGTCATTCTGGGAATATTCATACCAGGGAAATCATCAGAGTCGACAAACTAGGGCTTTTCTTTGGCTCTTTCTATCAAACTGGTTGTTAAACATCGACCAGCATAAGACTCCCAGCAACAATAACAGATTTAACATTGGATTAAAATCAATCAGTCAATCCAAGCCTGTGATTACTCTTTGCTTTCTAAAGTTAAAATCTATCATCCATTTGTGTTATACTAGGCATTTTACTGATTAAATAAGTTATTGAAAGCTGTTTTCATTAATACTTTCACAAACTATTCCAGTGAACAGAAGGCAACAAAGAGGGGTGAGGGGTAGTTGAGAGTTATTGTCTTTCAAGTCTGAGCAACTTAAGACATTGTCAATTCTGTGGGATTTTACTGTGGGATTGTTTTACCGATCAGTTTCCTAGTATTTAATATGGGAAATGCACCTATGTTAGGCAGCGCCCTTGTGGAAACTGAGTAAATTGTTAAATTTCCTATCCCGCAGCAGTTGCTCAATAAATTAGGGCTTCTTTCCCCTCTTTGCCTTAAATGCCATCTCCCCAACAATACATATTTCACTAGCAGTGGCTTGACTCCAGAATAAATAATCAGTGTTCTCATTACTAATAATTGAACTGTTTTACTTTCCTTGAGTTCCATTTATTTTTAAAGCAAATGTATTGAATTATAACTCAAATATAATAAATGGCACCATTTAAAGGGTAGAATTCAATGAGTTTAATAAACACACACTACTACAAACCCCAGCCATGATCACAACACAGAACCTTTTGATCACTCCCCAGTTTCCTCATGCTTTTTGTAGTTAAACCCTCTCTCTCTCCTCTCCGTTCCCAGACTGTTGTTGAATTATGGCTCACCATCTCGCGCCTTGTGCTTCACTTCTTAGAGTATTCTTTTACACGGTCCTAACAGGCGTTTCATGGATTTATATTTAATAGAAATATTGTTTGCTATGCCATTCCACTACAAGTTTTCTTTCTCTTTTCATTGTTTGTTTTTTCTTTCATGCTTTAAATTTCTGTCAATCAGATGTTTCTTTAGCATTCAATTTTATTTTCTATTTTTTTGCATTCTAGCTTATGCCTTCATACTATTCTTAAAGATTGGGATTAAAGTATGTATTTTATGGGACTAGGAAGCTTTCCTTCTATTGTAACTTTTCAAGAGTAAACTCTCCTCTGGCTTCTGTCATTTTGGGGATACTTCCAAGTTCCTTTAAGTAGTGAATTTTAAAAGTTAGTCTGGTTCTTATAATTATCATGTGTGGAAGGGCCTGAACAACCACGTTCCTCTGCCACCATTGCCAAGTGTCTAATACCGCAATCTTGGATAACTTCAGATTTTGTGCTAACATACAGATGTCACCTTATATGTAAAAAATGTACAAAGACCGAGATAACCCAATGCTATGAACTTGGTTCAAATTTTAGATGTAAAAACAGTCTGCTTCGCCATACATAATTTTAGGCCCAGACAGAACCTTAAGACTATACCATGCTCTGCTGCCTTTAATTTCTCTTTGAAGCCAAAAGATATTTATGTTATATGTGCTTTTCAAGCTAAGCATATTTTTCATTGAAGAAAAGTATCGAGTAGAGAAGGGGAAGGAAACTTTAGGCATAGAAAAAAAAGTCTGTATGTGAGAATATGTGTTGAAGATAGTTTAAAATGTTTCTGTAGAATTAGAATATTCTTGTGATGTTTAAAGTTCAAAGATCAGTGCTGAATTGATAACTAGGAAAACCTTGCATTTATCTCTTTGGAAACTGAAGTGCACATCTATTGACAAATGGAATTTTTTGAGTTTGGTGAGGGGATGAGTAAAATAAAGCTTAAATAGAAGTGACTGTGGGAATAAGCAAAGATGATTTGTTCCATTAAAGCATTGAAATGCTCAGCTCAAAGGCCTTCCTCTAAGTGCATCAAACAAAGCCTGATATTTGGAATAAGAGATATTATCTTGAAGTTACTATAATTTGGGGAAGAGAGAAATAATAGTGTTATCTTACAGAACCAAACAGTGTTAAGATGAAAAGTTAAAGGAAAAATAAGACAAGCATCTTTTTCTCTGTTGTAAACATCTAGCTGACCATGTAAAATTCAAACTCTATATTTTAAAAGTATTTGTAGGAAATCTGCATGGAAAAGTACTGATTTCCTTTTTCTCCTTCTTCTTTTTTGAGTGTAGATATTGGAGAACATATTTAAAACCTGATTTGTCATTCAAAGTTTTTTTTTTTTCCTTTCTAACTTGTATGTTTTGAGGAAAAAAGCAGGAAACTAAGATACAATCTAAATTGTGCTTCAATGTATTTTTGTTTTGAAACACTGTGGCATCTGGTTGATATTAAGCATAGAGGTCTGATAAATGAGTGTACCCACCATTCCCCTGGGAAGGTGCTTGCTAGCACTCTGCCAGTGTGGCTATTCTGACTAGTGGCATCAGAGGGCTGGGGTGCATTTAGAAGGTTCAGCATGGTCAGTGACATCAGAGCCAAGAAAGCAACCTGCAATGATGTGTATCCGTATAGTTCTTGCAAAGAAGCCCACCGTGATGAGAGATACAAGGAAATTTGAAAAATCTTTGTAAAAATATTGAGGTCAATAAGGGACAGATTTCTCATTTTGGGAGAAGAGATATAGAAATATGTGAAGACAGAAACCTCATAATGCTAGATTGGATTTGGTGGTATTGATATAAAATAAAAGTTTTAAATAGAAGATATCTAGATCATAGCCAGATGATGATAGATGATTGATAGATAGATAGATAATTAGATAGATAGGTGATAGAAAAGTGGGTAGGTGTGTGTTTAAATATGTGTGATAAATTTATGTGTGTGTATTATGCCTACATATATGTCTTAGTTCTGACCATTGTGAGAATTTTAAGAGGAATCTTGAATCATTTGTATAAAATGAAGTAGGACAGCTTAAAAGATATAGGTATGGAAATGGAGAAACCTATCTCAGGTTCCATTCTTTCTTTAACTCAACAAATATTTAACTTTTCATAATATGCCAGTCACTAGTCTAGTTGGGGATAGAGATCACTTTAATGTGAAGACATTGGTCTAAATAAATCTAAGAATTCTGTGAGATTTACAGGGAACAGAGGTTAGTAAGGCAGACTGAGCTCAAAACTAGGTTTCAGAGTGACTGAAATCTTGTTCTTCTATGAGTATTTCCTTTACTGCTTTATCTACAAACATTTTTTTAAAGACCAATATCCTCACCTTCACTACTTTTTCCCCTTGCATGCCCTTTTCCCCCTTCTGTATTCCATCATGTGATATTTGCTCAGTTCTTTACTTTTCTGATTCACAGGTCTCCTCTCTTATCATTTAACTCAAATAAATCTGATCCATATTCAGTTGTAGAAAGAAAGCAGTTATTTCTAAGAACACAATATGTGATGTGTTCTTAACGTTTTATTCTCAGTCTCAGCACAGTTCCCTTCTATATGGAGGTTAATTTAGCTTTTGGCTGTTTGATTGTGAATAACTGAGATGGTCATTTTCCTTTTGCTTCTAAAATGATTTGCTTCAGGTGGACGCTCATTAGCAGCTACAAGTACACATCAGCCATCTAAAGACCTTTCTTTTCTTGGGAGGATAATCCATGCTATTATAGCAACGCTAGAGGCCTGGTGCATGAAACTCATGCACGGGTAGGGTCCCTAGGCCTGGCCGGCGATCAGGGCCTATGGGCCCTTCCAGCTGCTGGCCAGGGCCTTCCTTCCAGCTGCCGGCCAGGATCTTCCTTCATTCTGCGCCATCCCCTCGTGGTCAGCACATGTCACAGTGAGTTATCGAACTTCCGGTCTCCCAGTTGAACACCTGAGGAGACACTTTGCATATTAGCCTTTAATGTATATAGATTACCAAGTAGTGGTGCTAACTGCTATGGACGATTCTTCACGCCACTGGAGTTGACAGAGAAGATGAAAGTTAGATGCACTTTTATGCTTTCAGGCACACTATTTCATACTCTTTGCATTCTTTGAAATAGGGATCTTTTGCATTAATAGGCCAGCTGGAAGAAGCAATATGAATCTAAAATCCCTGTACTAGCAATTCTTACTTCATCTTGCACTAATGAGAAATTCCTGCTAGCCTTAGAACATTCCTTAGCAACATGACACAAATGCTCGAAGGAGATGAGAACAGGCACCTTGTACGGTATCAACAGAGCTGTAGATATATGGATCCAAACAAAAGAAATAAAGAAAGGCAGTGCCAAGTTGTTTTTGTCACTCTATTCTGCCTTCACTCTGTATGGTGTTTTTGGAGAAACTACATCTATCCTAATGCCATAGGCTTTTTTTGTGGAAGAAACCTCTTGCTTTGACTTTTGATTTAATTATTAAGGAAGATGAATATGTTTAAATGGCTAAATATTTTGTTTTGCTTGCGCCTCGCTTGGACTAAGAGATAAAATGGTGGATTTTGAGGAATATGTGAGTCCCCTCCCCACAATGCTCTGCTTTTCTCCGTGATGACACTTATGTCTGACAATTTCCACCATGTGTGTCTGCCTGTCTCTTCAGCTGTGCCCTCCGTCAGCACTTCCTCTCACTTTTCATCTGAATCACATTTAACATCTGCCCTTTGATGATCGGATGTGTCTATTAGCCTCTCACGGGTGCCTCCTTCACCAGCCTCCCTGGCACTGAGCTCACATTGTGACTGGCATTAATATTGATGGTATTAGTGCTTCCAACTTCTGCTCTCCCCTCACAGCAATCTGTCCTCATTCCTATCCCCTTCCCTCGTAGCAGTGACTGTCACCATGGCTGCTCATCAGCTCTCCTTGGTCATTAAGCTACAAATGTGCAGCCTTGCCACCTGCAGCCAAGTCTGTGTCTACCGCCTAAAACCTTGACACGAACCGGAATCTCATCACTTGGTTAGTGAAAGTCTTACCTGCTTTAGTGATTGCAGCTTTACTTTGGAGTTCGCTGTAACAGTGTGCAGAGAATTCCAAAGATATGAATTAGGAGAGGGGGCATATTTCATAGATAGAGAGCATAGTCCCTGATGTCAGACAGATGTGGTTTTCATTCCAGGATGTGCTATGAAGTCTTGGAGAGTCACACCCCTCTATTTATCTGTTTCTTCATCATTATCAAAGGAATAAGAGCCCCCTACTCATACCTTTTGGGGTCAGAATTAAAGAAAGTCAAAAGAAATCTTTTAAAAGAATTAATCACATAGCTATTTGGTAGTTGTGGACTAATGAATACTAGTTTTGCTTTTTCATAGTACTAAGTTTTGGTAAAGTAATACTCTACCCTTGGCCTAAAAGGAATATATTTTTATAAATATATGTATTGTTGATCTGCATTATCCATACTGTATCTACTTGATATTCAGTTTATTGTCTGTAACTTATTCAATTTATTAAACATGGTTGGGGAGCTGACTTCTACTAGATAGAAGAATTCTAGCACTACTGACATTTTATATCTGCTTCAGTTGGGGTCCTTATATTGGTTGCCACAATTAACATAATATCTGTTACCCTCCAACCCAACCCCAACCTACGCTTGATATTATTGCCAGAGCGGATCACAAATCAGACATACCCGTTTCCTACATCAAAGCCTTTCTGTGTAGCTTTAGGATAAATCTGATCTCTTTAATATGGGACACTGTGCTCTACAACAGGCCTCATCTATCTGTTCTCCCTCACATCCATATCAAATCAGGAAGAAGTATTTGAAGTTCCCAGAGACCACCAGGTTCTCTCTCAGTCCCGAGCCTTTGTAGTTAGGGCTCTCTCTAACACCACAGGAGGGAGTTCTGGCAACCAGTTGAGACATTGCCCTGGGAAGTGTCCTCTGATGCCACTCCACCCATTCTCAACACCCTACTGAGTACTCTACCTTACCTGTAACACTTCTTCCATTGGAGGCATTGTCTGAGTCCTTTAAAGATCTGTGATGTTGAACTATTTCTCATTATGGTTCTAGAAATTAGCTTAATATCTAGCACTTGGTATTCCTTATTAACGGTTTTCATGAATAAAATATGGCTTTTTTAGAGTATAATTTTATTTTATGGCATTATTTTCATATAGAAATCCGAGACCTTAAATTTATTGCAAATCAAGTAATGAGAAAAAATATCTCCCTCTTTTTATTGACTTTGATTTTAAGAAGAGTTGATGATTTATATTATAACAAAGTTCAAAAACTTCATTAAGCTTTGAATTGCTGATTTTGCTATTTTATTAAAGACTTGTGGACCTTGTTAGCAAGTTTTGCAATTGTGTCTGACTTATTAAACTAATATTGATGCCTGAAAAATTAAGATACTGGTATTTTAGTTTCCCAGGGAGAAACAGAGATAGCATTATTTGAAACATAATAGACAGTGCAAAATTCAGTGTTTTCTGCCCGAAGCAGGTGTTGAAATATCTGCAGCCAAGAATCTGCTTTTATCTATTGCTGAAAATATGTTTTATGCTACTAGCAATTTATATCATATTGTCTTAGAAAAGTCATTAAGAAAAAAAAGGCAGCAAGAAATTACATGTCATAACAGTCTACAATAGCTTTTTTATGTGTCAATAAAGGTACACTTCAACACTTGCCACAGTGAATGGATGAAAAATACCTTTAATGGGAAGTGTGTTTGGTTTTCCTCACACCTTATAGTGCTTCTGATCGCCAATGAAACACGCTCTTGTTTTTTCTGACTTGACTATGGACTTTCTGACTTATGTGTTCTCTTTTACTAGGCAGCACTGTTGAATATACATCATGTCAATCAAGATTACAAAATCCTGTTTAATTTTCATTTAGTCATCCTTTGCTTAGTAAGTGGTTGAGCTCTATATTAAATTTAAAGGTCTTTTTAGCAAGTCAGACTTGGAATTGGGAAGAAGGAAATAGGAAGAGGGTGGATTAGTGCTTCCATTAGCTAACCTAGGATTCAGCCTAATGGTGGGCCACAGCCAAGACAGTGAAGGTGCCTGGCCAGTGACTTTAAGCTGAAAGTTTGGCAGTGCCCAGTGGTGCTGCCACCGAGTCAGTCCTCTGACCTACCAGACTGTAAAACAATTCTGGATTTGGGTGAAGCATGGAGATGAAACTTCTTTTTTTGAGCACCCAGTGTTTTCATTTAGATACTAGAGGCCCAGTGCACGAAATTGCATGAGACCAAGAGTCCTGCTGCTGCTGTGGGACCCAGAGTCCCTCCTGCCGCCGCAAGACCCATCAATGCACCTCCTGGTGACCAGTCGTTTGGCTGTTCCGGCGTTCTGGCGTTACGGCCACTGACTTTTTATAATATAGATGTCATTTCCCTTCCTAATACATCACATGCCACAGGGAAGTTGAAAGTATAGTCATCATAACATTACTCTATAACTGGGACATACCTATGATAGGTAACAAAAACTCAAAAATTAAATTAAATTAAATTAAATTAAATTAAATTAAATTAAATTAAATTAAAGAGGACAGGATTCATTGTCCTCAGAAACCAAAGGTCTGGATAGCTCTAAGAAACTCAGGAAGATCCCTCTGTCTCTGGCTGTATCTCTGACTATATCTCCTACATTATAATCTCTAACATGAAATGATTAATAAAGAAAGTCAATTAAGCCTCACAAGTGTGATGTGTTTGTAAAGTGTAATGTCATAGAGTAAGTGATTTATATCACTATCTTGTTAATTTGCTTTAAAGAGTCATGAAGTTCATTGTGACCCTAACGTTATATTTGAATGAACTGAAGTTTAGATCAATTAGTAGCATGTTTAAGACAATAGTTTATTTATTTCACAAGGTAGGCAATGCCTGTCAACATTTTCCAAATTTACATTTCCATATTCTAGGAAGCAAAAGAGAGCAATTTTTAACTCTCTTAATTTTATTTCCAAATTTTTAGAGGAGCATTTAGAATATATTCTACTTTGGTCAAGAATCATGCCTGGTCCAATCTTCAGTGTTTTATTACACTATGTATTTGTTATGTCTTTTGGTACTCAGATATGTGTGTGTTTTGCATTTGTTTTTTAGATTTACTACATCTTAGATAATTTAGGATCTCAAATTTCCCTTTTTTTTTTTGTCTTCCTGCATTTGAGGTATTTTATTGCGTCTATTTCTAATTTAATCATTCTCCCTTCAGCTTTCTTTTTTAGATTGTTTAACCACTCCATCTAATTTTTTTTATCTTATTTACCACACTTTTCACTTTAAAAAGTTTTACTTTCAGAGCCACTCCTAAAGGTGAATCTTTTTCCTAGTCTGCCTGGCCATATTTTACAGTATTTTATTCCTTAATTATATTTTGATTTCCCTTTTTTAAACACACTAAACATACTTATTTTATAGTCTGTATTTGGTCATTCCAATATATTAGACTTGGCAGGACATAATTATTTATTACTAATACTTCTCTATCGTGGCTTGTTTTCTGTGGTGTGATATTATTTCTTTTTGAGCTCCTAGTCTATGAAAACTTTTCTTTAAGTATTTCTTTAAGCCTAGTTAGAAGGTACTTCCTGCAAAAAGCTCATAAGCTTTGACTCTGCTGGGTTCCTTGGGGGCACAGGCAATTCTAAACCAATTTTAAATATCAGCTTAAGTGTTTGGGCCACACAAGTAGTGTGAATCCTGCTTTCAAAACCCTTATGAGAATCAGCTGATAGTTAGAAATTCTCAGCAACGACACACTCTCTCTCTCTGATACAACACAGTGTCATGGAAATTTTGTACAGTCTCTGGCCAGGTGGAGCATACGGATCTCACTCTGTGACCCGAATTTAAAGAGAAAGAGGCAGGTGAGAGGGAGAGAGAGACGCTTTTCTCAACGTCCTACCTCGTAAGTGGTCTCAGCTTTGTCCCTTTCTGCGTGTATAATCCATGAAACCTCTCCTGTGGGCCACCAGGGACTGGCATTCAGGATAGCCACTAACATAAGTTCTCACTGATCAGCCTGGTCTCATGACCTGTAGTCAATTTAGCTCCGGGATTTCTCTTGTTTTCTTCCCAGTTCAGTTATGCTCATCTTTCCATGTATTTTGCATTAGGTGCAGGAGGGCAGCTCAGTATTTTCCATAATAGTCCATTTTATAATAAACATATAAAGCATGTTGTTGTATTCTAACCAGTTGATCCAGTCATCTGCTTCAACTAAGAGAACCAAACCACATTTAAATTGCAGAGCTGCTCACCACCGTACTGTTTGTAAGCAAAAATAAAAAATAAAAAAAAATGCAGAAATAACTGATCATAAAGATGCAGGTAAATAAAGGATGTCTCAATCAAAGAGGGGGATTTTTATCTGTTTCTAAAAATGAGGTTTATTAAGAATATTTATTTACAGAAGTATGAAGTATCTTATAAAGAGTAAAATGCAAGATATACATTTATATATTCTTGTAGCAATTCAGAACACACACACACAAGGATGCACATTAAAATGTGAACAGCAGTTTTATTTAGATGTTGAGAATATGATTGATTTGATCCTGGCTGTGACCCTTGAAGATGTGTGAAATTATGAAAGTTATTTAACTTCTCCGAGGCTCAGGATATTTTTATCAACATTGGAGATCTTATTTATAAGTAAAATCTGAGATTCCCCCACCTCTGTAACTACCATAATTAAAGCTCAGTAAAATGATCACCATAAACTTCATACATTCCTGTAGTTTTGAAATTCTTATAAAGAATTTAAAGATATGTTAACTATATTTATGATAATAAAAAGTTATATCACTGTTATTCAGAGAAAAACAAAGAAAATATTTGTCTTTTAATGTACTAAAATAGCTTTAACACACAAAACTAAACTTTGGCATAAAAAACTTGTCAATTTTAGTCCATCACGTGGGGTCATGTGGAGAAGCCTGTTTGCATACAATCCTAAAAAATAAAAAGTTCGCAAATGTGAGATAAGAGCATAACGGCTTTTGGATTTCATTTTAAATGTAGACTCTAGTCCTGTATTTTAAATATTTCTCACATCTGAAAATGAGTTTTGTGCATGTAATCTCTGGAAATTAATGATCACCAAGGAAACAACTAAACAGCAAATTGCTATGGATTAGTTTTGATTTGTGTGGACATAATAACAGAGGTCATCAGATTCTTTAGTTTCTTCAATTATTGTCTCCCTCATTTTTATCAGCTATGCTAAGATTTCATTGACAATTTGAACTTTAATCTAGAGGAAAGATATTAAAAATAATGTAAGGAACCCACTAATTTTCTTTCTATTTATGAGATAATATTGCTGATACCCTGCATTCTTCTTACCCCTTTTGCAAATTGCATACCAGGCTATTTTTCACTTTGATTAGGACATCTGAAAAGATCAGCAGAATGTGGCAAGTGAGAAGGTAACCTTTTATGCCAATTTTTCCAAACACAGCAATGCAAACATTGCCAAGGTATAACCTAAAGTGTGTATAGTTCAGCATGTCTCCTAATGTAATTCAATACATAACTTTTTGGCTGTATCTAAAACCCAGAACTATGTGTGGCGAACTTGTAACTTCATCCAATAGCTTCACTGCAATTTAAAATGAGCATTCTTCATCGTATGTGGAAAAATAATCATGTTCCCCACTGGAATTCTGAACTTTAGTGGTAAGACAATGAAATAAGCAGCTAAAGAAAATAACTCCTATATCATTAGATGGCCTACGGGAGATATAGGTTATTTGATGGCAAAAAAAGAGTTTCAAGTTCCCCACAACATAGTCCCCTTTTTAGGCCTTGTGAAAGCTCACTTGTGAGAAAGTTTGAATTTGTGGAGCAAACACAGTTCACGTTTATTTGCTGTCTCTAACCTGAGAAAGGGAAAAGAGAGAACTGCTCAATTTCTTGTGTTCAGGACCTTCATTAAAATAATTCAAACCATCCAAGTGTGTGTATCAACAGCTGCCATCCACAGCCAGGTACACTGTGGGGAAATACCAGATATGTGCAGTATTAAGGAGCAGTCACCCCCCTCGAGAGCAGAAGAGTAAGGTGTGTGTTTTTTCATTAATATTGCACATGATTTGCCCAGCCAGCAGGGCTCAGTGGTTGAACCTGTGAACTAGAAGGTCATGGTTGATTCTTGATCAGGACACATTCCCAGGTTGCAGGCTTGACCCCTAGTAGGGGATGTGCAGGAGGCAGCCAACCGATAATTCTCTGATGATTCTCTTTCATCATTGATGTTTCTATCTTGTTCCCTTTTCCTTCCTCTCTGAAATAAATAAATATATATTTTAAAATATATATATTGCACATGATCTGACCATAGAAAATGAGCACCTGAAAATGAGCCATGTTTACCAATACCATCCCAGAAGGAATCTATAATAATAAAAGGGTAATATGTTAATTAGACTGGACGTCTTACCAATGTCATTCCAGAATTCCTTCCTGATGAAGCCGGGGCTGGAGGGAAGCCAGCTCGGGTTCTGGGTGCCTGTGGGCAGTCCAAGGGAAGCATCTTGGGGCCTGGGTGTCTGAGGGTGGCCAGAGGAGGGAAGCAGCCCAGGTCCCGGGTGCCAGAGGAAAGCTGGTGCCGGCAGCCATAGGAAGGAAGGCCTACTCTTGCATGAATTTTTGTGCATCAGGTCTCTAGTCTATAATAATAAAAGCATAATATGCTAATTAGACCAGACAGCTGAACAACCTTCTGGATATCCTTCCGGACGACCTTCTGGGCGAAGCTGGGATACAATGGCAGAGACAAGCCACCACGGAATGAATTTCTGTGCATCAGGCCTCAGACCTATATAATAAAAGGCTAATATGCAAATCGACTGAACGGCGGAATGACTGGTCACTATGATGCACACTGACCACCAGGGGCTGCCCCCTTGTGGTCAGTGCACTCCCACAGGGGGAGCACTGCTCAGCCAGAAGCCTGGCTGGTGGCTGGTAAGTGCAGCGGTGGTGGCAGGAGCCTCTCCTGCCTCCATGGCAGCGCTAAGGACCCCTCGGGGGATGTCCGATTGCTGGCTTAAGCCCACGCCCCACGGCCCCACAGCAAGCAGGCCTAAGCTGGCAATCAGACATCCCCCAAGGGGTCCTGAACTGCGAGAGGGTGCAGGCTGGGTTGATGGACTCCCCCTCTCACCCCCCGCCCCCCCCCCCTTGGCCTGGGTGCACAAATTTTGTGCACCAGGCCTCTAGTTTCAAAATAAAAATGTAAGGTCAATCCTATTGGGAAGGATAAGCATTCCCTGCTACAATCTATTCTCAACATGTGTTCATAGATTAGACCTAGACCAAATTCTTAGGATAATCTCTAATCAATTTTTAATAAAGATTAATGGGTATTTGGAAAAATGGATGAATCTAAGAAAGCTTATCTCCTTTCCTGAAAACATTTGTATTGAATTTTATGTGGAATACCACAGAGGAAAAAAGGTCACAGGATTTTCTTTTATATGTTCTGAAAAAAACTGGATTTCTAAACAGTAGATAACCTCAACTTCAACTAAAAATAACTAGGTTTGATTTTTTGATCCCATGAGCCATATATGCTGAACAAATTACCTTGATATTACCACCTACAAACCCAAGTCAGACTCTTTTAAGAAGTTTGATAAGGTGTATACAAGAGCACAGAAGAAATAGGCCAGAGAAGAGTACAGACTTGAAGCTCATCTCTCTCATCATTCAGTTTTTAACTTTGGACAAATGTCTTCAAATATTTGTGACTTATATCGGGCCTGTAAAATTATTCCCAGAGAGGACATTTGTTGATTTTTCCTACTTCTTTACAAATACGTTAAAACTTTTATTTGAAGTCTGGCCGGTGTGGCTCAGTGGTTGAGCATGAAACTATGAACCAGAAGGTCAGGGTTCCATTTCTGGTCAGGGCACATGCTCAGATTGCAGGCTTGATCCCCAGTTGAGGGCATGCAGGACCGATTCTCCTTCACCATTGATGTTTTTATCTCTCTCTCCCTCTCCCTTCCTCATCTGTATTCCTTTCTGCATCATTTAAAAAAAATAATAGACAGTAATGCAAACATTGGATATACCATAGTGTAGTTGACCCTTAAACAATATGAGCTTAAACTGTGTGAGTGCACATTTATGCAGATTATTTTTCAATATACTGCATTCATCTGATATATCCTAGACAATCAATGTATATACACAATATCGTTTCAATCTCATAATAAGTGAAAGCAAAAAAAAAAAAAAATCCATAGAGTCCCATGGAAAAACACTTTCATAAGTGCACTTGCACTGGGTGTCAAAATCATGGCAAAGGACCTTTGGCCAAGGTGGTTTACCTACTAATTTGGATCATGAAACAAATTGAACAAGACATTCTCTAGGAAGCTTGAAAAGATTTATTTTTCAATGATGTGCAATCTGCTATACCAAGTATTTTATAAAAGACTAGAGGCCCAGTGCACAAAAATTTGTGCACTCGGGGGAGAGGGGGGGTCCCTCAGCCCGGCCTGTGCCCTCTCGCAGTCTGGGACCCCTCGGGAGATGACGACCTGCTGGCTTAGGCCTGCTCCCGGGTGGCAGAGGGCAGGCCCAATCCCTAGGTGCAGCCCCTGGTCAGGCTCAGAGCAGGGCTGATTAGGGAGTTGGGGCCCCGCCCCCTGTCATGCACAGAGCAGGGCGGATCAGGAGGTTGCGATGCCACCCTCAGTCACGCTCAGGGTAGGGCCGATTGGGGGGTTGGGGCACCGCCCCTGTCACACTCAAGGCAGTGTCGATGGGGAGGTTGCGGCGCCACCCTCTGTCAGGCACAGAGCAGGGCCCATCAGGGGGGTTGGGCTCTGTACACTGTCACACACAGAGCAGGGTCAATCAAGGGGTTGGGGAGCTTCCCCCTGTCACGCACAGAGCAGGGGGTATCAGGGGGTTGGGGTGCCGCACCCTGTCACACTCAGGGGAGGGCCGATGGGGAGGTTATGGCTCTACCCCGTCACACACAGAGCAGGGACTGCGGCGGGGGTTGGGGCGCAGCCCTCTATCACCCACAGAGCAGGGCAGATCAGGGGGTTGGGGCGTAGCCACTGTCACACTCAGGGCAGAGCCCATGGGGAGGTTATGGCTCTACCCTGCCACACACAGAACAGGGCCCATGGGGTGAGGGGGTTGGGGCGCCGTACCCTGTCACACACAGAGCAGGGCCAATCAGGGGGTTGGGGCACCACGCCCTGTCACACACAGAGCTGTAGGGTGATCAGGGGGTTGGGGAGCTCCCCCCATCAGGCACAGAGCAGGGCTGATCAGGGGGTTGGGGCGCCTTCCCCTGTCACGAACAGAGCAGGGCAGATAGGGAGGTTGTGGCCCCACCCCCTGTCACACACAGAGCCGCAGGGCGATCAGGGGGTTTGGGCGCTGCCCCCTGTCACGCTGATCCCGGTGCTGGGAGGCATATTACCCTTTTATTATATAGGATAGAGGCCTGGTGCACGAGTGGGGGCCAGCTGGTTTTCCCAGAAGCGTGTCCTGGATCAGGGTGGGGTTCCCTCTTGGGTGCCTGGCCAGCCTGGGTGAGGGGATGATGGCTGTTTGCAGCTGGTCACACCACCTTCAGGGTGGGGGTCCCCACTGGGGTGCCTGGCCAGTCTGGGTGAGGGGCTGAGGGCTGTTTTCAGGCTGGCGGGTGACTGAAGCTCCCAATTGCTCCTTTTTTTCTTTTTTTTTTTTTTAATTCTGGGCCAGCTTTAGCTCTGAGGCTTGGCTCCAGCTCTGAGGCCTCCGCTGCTGAAAGCAGGTATCTGGTTTGTTTGGGTTCTATAATCAAAACACTGTTTCTACTCTAGCTCTTAGATCCCGGCTGGCTGAAAGCAGGTTTCTGGGGTTTTGTTTAGCTTCTATATTTGTAACTATGTTTCAAACTGCCAGCTCAGAGGCTGGCAAGGCAGGCGGGGAACGTTGGCTTCCTCCGTCACTGAAGCAAGCAAGCCTCACATTCGCTTCAAGCTGCCTGGCTGCCGGATGCCATCTTGGCTGACAGTTAATTTGCATATCGCCCTGATTAGCCAATGGGTAGGGTAGCAGAGATATGGCTAATTACCATGTTTCTCTTTTATTAGATAGGATGAGTCTGGGCCTGAGATTCAGAAAATCTGTATTTGAGTTCTAGATCTGTCACAACTCAAGTGGTTTGAAAAAATTTTGACCAATTTACTTAAATTGTTTTTCCATCTGCAAAATTGTAATCATTTAAAATCTTCACAAATGCAAAGTATATGTGTGAAGATAAAAATAAACATTGATTCTGAAACACCTCTGAACATCATGTTTTCTATATACGTATACCACACTATTAACATTATTAACTGAGGTTTTAAGAAGCAAAGGTAGATAAAAATGCATTTGATTTCTTAGCTATATGCTTCAGCTCAGCCTTGAGGTCTGAATTCAATTTATATTTTCCTTTATCATAAAATGTATAAATAATATTCCAAATAATTTTCTTTACTTCCTGTTGCTAAATGGTGACTTTTCACTCAATTTTTAAAACCATTTTATATTCTCTTTATCCCCTAAAGCCCTGCAAAGCTGAGAATTTTGCAGCAAAAGCTCTATTGAAGTATTTCTCTTGCATCTCACATTTTTTAAATTCCTTCAACGAACCTGATTATTACTGAGAGCATCATCCTGACCTGGATTCTCCTATTTTCACTTTATATATTGTTTCCTAAAACCTATGGGAACAGAGAAGATACTAAGGCCGAAGCCCTCTCTTCACCTACTCCCGCTGGCTGCTCAACCTACTGCGTCTGATGAAATTGAGGAGGACTTTGACTTAATAACACACTTACTTTCTTTAAAATATGAATTCCCTGAGCCTTTCCAAGCTCAGGGATTTTGAGAGGAACAACAGAGTATTATTATAACGGCTGCACAGGGAAAAGAGTTTGTGCCAGAAAAAATCTTATTTTCATCTCAACTGAGATCAAAGAACAAAAGTCAAAATTTGAACACAAATATTAAAGCTACAGTTAATTCAAATGTTAACTACCTTTATAAATTTCTATAATACAAAATAAAAAGCAAATAAATAGATAAGCCATTTCTCTGAATTCTTGATAGCAGAGATATACATTGCATCTCAAGTGGTTTAAGAGAGGTGACATTACTTTGAGGTATCTTATAAGGAGATTGTCAAACCAAATCCTTTTCACCAATCTTGGAGGTTGTACCTGGGGCGAATATTTGGGGTATTTTAAAAGTTAACTTTCTTAATTATGATTTTGTTTTTTTTTTATTACTTTATTCCATTTTTGTGTAATTTAATTTCACAACTGGAATACTTGAGGAGTTAAGACATTTTATCTGGCATTTTCTATTGACCAACTGATTCTGAGTATGGAAATAAATTATGTGTGAATTTTATAAGAATGTTTTGAAACAGTTGCACCTGTCTATTGTTTAAAGTGATGAATGCCAAGAACCTACAACCAAGATTACTTTATCCAGCAAAGCTATCATTCAGAATAGAAGATCAGATAAAGAGCTCCACAGATAAGAAAACGCTAAAGGAGTTCATCACCACCAAACCAGCATTATATGAAATGCTGAACGATATTCTTTAAGAAGAGGAAGAAGAAAAAGGAACTCTTACCATTTGTCACAGCATGGATGGAACTGGAGAGCGGATAAATACCACATGATCTCACTCATTTGTGGCATATAATGAACAACATAAACTGATGAACAAGGACTGATCCAGAGACAGAGAGGCATTGATTGGACTGTTGGGCTTTGGAGGGAGGGTAGGGGAGGGTGGGGGTAAGGGGGAAAGATCAAGCATATAGGCCTAACCAATGGACACGGACAACGGGGGGGTGAGGGCATGAGCGGGGGGGGGGGGAGTAGAAGGTAACGTGGGGATAAGGACACATATGTAATATCTTAATCAATAAAAAATATATTTAAAAAGAAGAAAAAAAGAGAATGTTTTGAAACATTTGCACCTGTCTATTGTTCCCCTTCAGCAAAATGGAAGTTTTGGAATGATAGATGAATAAGAAAAATAAATCACTGAGATATCTAAACTGAAAGGGATTATAAACATACTAGTGGCCCGGTGCACAAAAATTTGTGCACTCAGGGGGGTCCCTCAGCCTGGCCTGGCCAATGCCCTCTCACAGTCTGGGACCACTCGGGGGATGACCACCTGCTGGCTTAGGCCCGCTCCCTAGGGGATCGGGCCTGAGCTGGCAGTCAGACATCCCTCTGGCAGCCTGGGAGCCCTTGGCGGATGTCTACTTGCCAGTGGGGAGCAGGCCTAAACTGCAGTTGGACATCCTTAGAGCTGCTGAGGAGTCAGGAGAGGCTCCCAACATCGCCGCTGTACTGACAGCCATCAGCCTGGCTTGTGGCTGAGCAGAGCTCTCCCTGTGGGAGTGCACTGACCACCAGGGGGCAACTCCTGCATTGAGCATTTGCCCCCTGGTGGTCAGTGTGTGTCATAGTGACCAGTCACTCCGAGTCATTCTGCTGTTAGGGTCAGTTTACCCTTTTATTATATAGGATAGAGGCCTGGTGCATGGGTGGGGGCTGGCTGGTTGGCCCTGAAGGGTGTCCCAGATCAGGGTGGGGGTCCCACTGGGGTGCCTGGCCAGCCTGGGTGAGGGGCTGATGGCTGTTTGCAGGCTGGCCACAGCCCCTTCAAAGTAGAGGTCCCCCCTGGGTTGCCTAGTCAGCCTGGGTTTGGGGCTGATGGCTATTTGCAGGCTGGCCACAGCCCCTGTAGGGTGGGGGTCCCCTGGGGTGACTGGCCAGTCTGGGTGAGGGGCTGAGGGCCGTTTGAAGGCTGGCCACAGCCCCTTTAGGGTGGGGGTCCTCTGGGGTGACTGGCCAGTCTGGGTGAATGGCTGAGGGCCATTTGCAGGCTGGCCACCCAAGCTCCCAGTGGAGGCTGGCTGGAAGCAGGTATCTTGGATTTATTTGTCTTCTATAATTGAAACTATGTTGCCATGAGTAGAGGCCTCAGCCGGCTCAGAGCTGGCGGGAATCTTGGCTTCCTCCATCGCCCAGGCAACCAAGCCTCTGGCTTGATCCAGCTCTGTGGCTGCTGGCCGCCATCTTGGTTGGGTTAATTCTCATATAGTTGCTCTGATTGGCTGGTGGGTGTGGCTTAGTGCATAGGGAAGGTATGGTCAATTAGCATCTTTCTCTTTTATTAGTGTAGATTGAAATCAAAAGCAAATATTTTTTTTTCACTTTTAATGTCTCATAATTAAAAATGTTTCATATTTTACTATTCTAATTTCTTAGATAACTTTCAAATGCCTAATGTTAGCCTACTAACTTAGTAGTGTTTGATAATAATTTATATTTCAAGCTATATTATAGTTATTTGTAACTCAGCTTTTAAAAATTCCTTTTAAATCACGATTTTTTATTTATGGTTTATTCTAATAATTCAACTTAAAAATTTCCATGAGACAGTTTTTAGAAAAAATCACTTGAGTGTCTGACTTTAATAAATAAATAAAGAAATAAATACATAAATAACATGTATACATTTTCTATTCAAACTTTATATTTTAAGAGTTACACAGAAGAAATATAGTCCAAAGTTATAGATTTATGTTTTAGGAGGATAACCTCTGACTTACTGCAGATTTCATGTGTATCACATATATAATCTGAGGTCATTCTGTATGTATGCCTTGTCTAATTATTTGATGGTCAAAAAATTTCAGAATAGTGAGCCTGACATTTTTGTTAAAGCATTTGCATCTAAGTGTAGTCTGTTTAAATTGACAAGTGGATCTATTACACAAAACTCAGCTTTTATAGTGGTTGTATGGCAGGATAGTAAGAAGCTAGAAAAATTCCTAAGCAAGTGGAATGGAGAAACTGAGATAAAGAAGTTAAACAAGTCCAAACACTTTCGGCAGCGTGCAGCCAGCTTGTGAATCTCAAGACCTTATCTTCCGCAACCAAGGCCATTACCTCTCCTCCCTAACCAGAGGATAGAAAACAAAGACCCAATTAATGCCATTTGTGCCAGCTATACCGAAAGATAGGTGAAGTCTGGGGTAAAAATAAAAAAAGAAACCCTCAAAAAACATTTGGATGGTATCACTGGAGGGGGGCAGGTGCCACCTTGTATTGTTCTAGCAGGTGCATCTATTGCTCCGTTTATTAGCTAACCTGTGTAACATCTTCTACAGCTTTCCCATGGACCCATTGAGCACTCCAAGTTGTATGATACTTCATGGCAGATGTAGGAAGAGTCCATTTTTTCCTTTTATATTGTAATAAGATCTCATGAATCACACAAGTTTTAAGCTTGGGTCACAAAGTGTTCTTGGCTTAACCAAACAGCACCCAATGTGCTTTCTTGAAATCATTTCTTCTCAAAGACCTGCTTTGCAGCTTCAAGAATAGGAAGAACATATGCTTTTTATTATTAAGTTTATTTGGGTAACATTGGCTAATAGGATCATATAGGTTTCAAGTACACATTTCTATGCTACAAGATCTGCATGATCTATATCTGTCAGATGATAATAGTCAATGAGCTATGCTTAGAAGTACCAAGACTTGGTGTCTACATTATATCAGGACAGTTAGCTATTTCTTCCCTTAGGCCTAAACTCTTAGAGAGATGGGTCAGATCCCATGCAAACAAACATTCAATGGCTCACAATAGTGAATTTGTTTCCAAATGCCTAAGATGAAGATAGAATTCCAGTATAAGACAAAACTGATATCATGTTGTGAAATAACTTCCATTTTTGAAAAGCATCTGCGTGCTCCTGATTCGATCTAGATTTAAGCTGAGACTTTTCATCAGGATCCCAGAGTTAAGGTTGGAGGCTAAAAGTATATAAAGGCCACTTTTGTATATAATAAAGTTTGTATTAAGTCATTTACATTCATGATGTCTTCGAAAAATCACATATAAATAAACAGAACCCCCCCCAAAATTTTCTTTTGATAGTATGTTTCAATTAAATGAAACACACTATCAAATTAGTATTTGTTAAAGATAAATAATGAATTACATATTTCCAGCTTTTTTGGCCAGGACTGCTAGTTAAAGTTCCTTCACCAAATGTTCCAGTCTTAGCTCACCATGACTTCAGTCCTTAGCTTTTGAGGAATGAATATCCCAAGGTCAGTGTGATCATTATTCTCTCTTATGTACAACCAATGTTTATTTTTAATTTGAGCCTGGTAAATAAAGCTTTAATGGGATTTTAATAGCTTGTTGGACACACTTCAGTGTCCAGAGATGTGGCATAATATTCAGGAATGTCATTATCTGGATTAATTATCAGTAGAGGACAGATATCATTAGAGCAATGTGAAAATAAGAGAGATTATAAATGGAATTTCTAGGGAGAAAGGCCAGAGGGAAACAACATATGATTTTTCAACTATTTACTACATCTAAGATCTCTTTTGTGTGGTTGATGTGAATATTTGTTGTTGCTAAGAATCTACCTAAAATAATACCAGATATTTAATTTTTAAGGTCAAGTTGTTTAAAAAACAACAACAACAACAACAAACTTGATATGTATCTGGATTCCCTGATCTGTGAGAAGAAGAAAGAACACATTCTTCTCAGTACAAAACTTTTCATAAATTTATTTTGCTTATGCAAAGAAATAGTTGAAGTGTATTATAGCCTCATCTTTGCATATTGCCAAACCCACTCACTGGTTGGTCCAGTTTCAATATATTTAAAAGGTAACCAAAATGCTAAGGATAAAACTTTCTTAATCTAGAAAGTATTTTATCTATCCATCAAGGGTCTCTATGCTCTATAACTCCAAACAAAATTTATGTAGTATTTTTGTTGAGTTATGCATCTTTTAAAAAATAATTAAAAAAAAAAAAAAATATATATATATATATATATATATATATATATATACACACACACACACACACACACACACACACACACACACACACACACACACACACACTTCTATGGCATTTATATAATCCTATATAATAAAAGGCTAATATGCAAATCAACCAAACGGTGGAATGACCAGTTGCTATGATGCTCACTGACTACCAGAGGGCAGGTGCTCAATGCAGGAGCTGCCCCCTGGTGGTCAGTGAGCTCCCACAGGGGAAGCGCTGCTCAGCCAGAAGCCAGGCTCACAGCTGGTGAGCACAGCAGCAGTGGCAGGAGCCTCTCCTGCTTCCGCCTCAGCATTAAGGACCCCCAAGGGGTCCCGGACTGCAAGAGGGTGCAGGCCAGGCAGAGGGACACCCCCCCCGACTCTCCCAGTGCACGAATGTTGTGCACCGGGCCTCTAGTACTATATAAAATCAGCTTGTTAGAAATAATTCCTAGAATAACATTATTATACTTATTTTGAAAGTTTGAATACACACCTACCTATCTAATTTTGTCAAATTCAAATGTCTATATTGTAAAATACATCATTATTTTATGTCCTACATTGAAGGGAAAAAAATTCCTAAATCATATATTTTTGTTTTAGTGTTGAACTGTCGCATAATGCAGTGTCTTTAAAGACATTTTAGATGGCAATTACACTCAACATTTGTAGCTTTAACAATGCACATAACTCAGTTGAAGGGATGACATTGAGAATGGTTATGACCAAGTTTAATCACCAGAAGGCAATGACAAGAAGTATGTCCCCCTGGTTGTCTTGACTAAAAATGATCATAAAATGAACTCTGATGTCAGGAATGTAAACATGAAAAAAAAGTGCATTTTTAAATTGCTGGCATGTGATATATCAAATCCTAGGTTCATCCCTTGTTCACCTTTGTTTAAGCAAGCTACTTTAGTTTTTCTGAATCTCAGATTTCTCATTCTTGAAATGGATACAAGGGGACCCGCTATACCATATTGCTAGGAAGAAGGATTAAAGTCATCTTCAGAAGCAGATGGCAAAGTTTTGTTTTATTTTCTGTTTATTTGTTTGTCCTTACCAAGATGGTGGTACTGGAGGCTTCTGTATCCCCCCTTCCCACATCAATGCATGTACAACTACACATGGGACAATTCCCTCTGAACGAGATCCAGATGCTAGCTGAGTGACTCGTACACATCAAGCAATAGAGAAAACACCCACATCTAAATGTGTAGGAAAGACTGATACTCACTTTCGCCATCACCCTGACCTTAGCACGAGGTTATACAATCAGGAGTGAACCTCGAATTCCCAGTTGCTCACTGAAGAGAAGAGGGTTTGGACAGTACATCTAGCATTCCAACTTTTAAGGCTCCCATTCAAGTATTGGGTCCACAGCAGACCTAGCTCTGAAAACCAGTGGGCTTGCACAAGTGAGTTCCATGGGACTGCAGAAAACAAAGTGTGTGTTCTTAACAGGTGCACAAGGGCTTGCTGTGGCTTCTCCCAGGGGTCAGCACAGAGGGGTCAGGCAAAAGTCCCCACCTCCCAGCGGTTCCCTGGAAGGAGTTCCACTGCATACATTACAAGATGCAGGTGGGGGGCCAGCTTCTAATTAGCATGCATCTCAGCGCTGACTGCTCTACTCCCTGGAGCCTGGGGAACCAGTGTGTATTTCCCCCACCTTCTTCTGACTTTCTCCAAAATAAAACCAAGTTGCCAGTATCTCCCTGGAAGGATATCACAGTCAGACAAGGACACTACAAGAAAAGTAATTAATTACAGGCCAATGCTCCTGATGAAATAGGTGCAAATATCTTCAACAAACATTTTTCCAATGACATACAAGTACATGGGGGGAAAAAAAAAAGCTCAACCTCGCTAATCCTCAGAGAAATGCAACAATACCACAGCAAGATTTCATCTCACACCTCTTAGGATGACTATTAATCTAAAGGACAAGAGAAAACAAATGCAGGCCAGCATGTGAGAAAGGGAACCCTTGTACACTGTTAGTGGGAATATAAACTTATATAACCACAAAGGAAAAGAGTATGGAGGTTTCAAGAAGTTAAATATGGAACTACCTTATAATATTGCAGTCCCACTCCTTGGCATATAGCCAAAGGAAACAAAATCAGTATCCCTAAGAGATAGCTGTACTCCAATGTTCATTGCAACAATATTCACAGTAACCAAGATATGGAAACAACCTAAGTTGATGGATGAATGGATTACCAAAATGTACCAATACTGTGTGTGTGTGTGCCTGGTACACAAAAATTTGTGCACTTGTTGGTGGTGGGGGGGGGGGCTCCCTCAGCCCGGCCTGTGCCCTCTCACAGTCTGGGACCCCTCCAGGGATGACCACCTGCTGGCTTAGGCCCGTTCCCTGGAGGATTGGTCATAAGCTGGCAGTCAGACATCCCTCTGGCAGCCTGGGAGCCCTCTGGGGATGTCCACTTGCCAGTGGAGAGGAGGCCTAAGCTGCAGTTGGACATCCTTAGTGCTGCTGAGGAGGCAGGAGAGGCTCCCACCACCACTGCTGTACTGGCAGCCGTCAGTCTGGCTTGTGGCTGAGCAGAGCTCCCCCTGTGGGAGCACACTGACCACCAGGGGGCATCTCCTGCATTGAGCATCTGCCCCCTGGTGGTCAGTGTGTGTCATAGTTACCAGTCATTTCCATTCTGCTGTTAGGGTCAATTTGCATATTACCCTTTTATTATATAGGAGGGATATATATATATATTATTCAGCCTTAATAAAGATGGAAACCCTGCCATTTGTGACAACAGCAATGATCCTGGAAGGCTTTCCTAAGTGAAATAAGCCAGACAGAGAAATACAAATACTGCAAGGTGTCATTTATGTGTTGGATTTTTAAAAAAAATAGAACTCATAGAAACAGAGAATAGAGTATTACTTGTCATGTATGGGGGCTAGGGGAGGATAAGAAGGGGCTGGTAAAAGGGGTACACAGTAAATGTCACTTTCAGCAGCAAAAGTGGTAACAACAAGTGCTATATCACAGAGTTCAACTCCCTATGTTCCAATTCTGCTCTGCAACTTGCCAGTGTGTGACCTGGGACAAACTGCTTAACCCTGATGTGCTCAACAATGTTATCTCAGAATGGTATATGAAGATGAAAGCCCTCTCTTATGATTCAGGTAAACACTGTGCCTGGATAAAACCAGATGTGGTCCTTTGCTGTTTTATCGGAAATTAAAGAAATTTCTTTTTTATATATAGACTGTCCATCTGGAATACACCCAATCATATAGAATGCTGCTAGACCTGACAATCCCTGTAGAATGGATCTGGTCTTTAATTAATTACTTAGATCATCTTAAGGACAAAGACATTTTAATTTGTGCAATTTAGTGTGACATCCAAGTAGACAGGCATTGGTTGCAAATAAGTATACAATTTATGTTTGCTCTGACATCCCTCACTTTCTTTCACCCCTGGCAGCAGTAGTGGGATGGAAAGATAAATAAAATGATATGGATTGTTTTTAATTTAGAGAATAAATGCCATTCTTTGATAAGACAAATGTACTTGGATAATTCATGATATAGCCATACTGGTAATGTTATGCAATTAAACCCTAAGAGCACTTTCTGAAGAGTTGTTTTGTTTTGTTTTGTTTTGTTTTTTGCTTGTGTTCTGCTGTGTAGAGCACACAATAAAGTACCCCTGAAAATTTTATTATTCAAGTTCAAGGCTACAGATCATTGAATGCAGTGCCAAGAACATTAAATGTGTGCCCAACTTGCAAAATGTTGGTAAGTGACTTTGAAACACATCAGTCAGCATTAGGCTATCAACTCAGTTCAAGTTTAGTGTCTAAGGCCTTTATAAGAAAAAATTATTGAGGATCAAGGTTAACAAATGATAACACTACTTTGGTAAAAGTGCAGATCTATTGGGTTTAAGAGGCTACCTTATTTGATAAATTATCTTTTGAATATAAAGGATTCTAAAATGTACATAAAAACAATATCAGATTCATTCTACCTTCATGGAAATTGGGCTTCAAAGAGTCCATGACCTTCCGAATTATTCGAAATATTAAGAAAAATTTTGAATGCACGATTTCCTTTGCAGGGATCTTTAGATTTCATTAGACCATCAGAGAGACTTGGAACACAAAAGAGAAAATAGTACTTGCTTATAGTTTCTGTTTCTGTGAAATAATAATTGCCAACCTAAGTACTTTGCTTTGTGCATCTTCATAATGTCATTTGAATCTATATTGATGAGATAACCGAAGAACAAAAAAGATACATAAGTTATCCAAAATTCAACAGCTCATTGGTAGATGCATGAGCAGGCAGTTTCGCCCCAGAGGTGGTGCACTGAATCTGTGTATTGGTCATGGCCGACAGCTCTGATATAGACAAAAGACCTCTGCGCAGGGAATTAGAAAACTCTGGCTCTAATTCCAGCTCTAGAGCTTCTATTAATGGTAAGAAGAGTTAAGTTAGTGCCTCCTATATTAGAGTTGCTGGATTTAGCAAGTAAAAATACAGAAAATCCAGTTAAATTTTAATTTCAAATAAACAAGTGCTTTTGATTATAAATATGCCCCAAATATTTCATTAAACACACTGATAATAAAAATTATGTACAGCATCTGTCTTAAACTTAAATTTAACTGAGAGTTCTGTATTTTATCTGGCAGCCTTACTACTATGTAGTGTACGAAGACACAAATCATCGGAAGACAGATTTTCTGTTTCTTCCAAAAATCTATGATCATCGTGTTAAAGAGATTAAAAATATAAGCACATGGAACATGTTAAGGAAATTGACCACTGAAGTGGGTTCACTCAAAGTCATTCTCCCCAGCTTCCCAGCTTCTTCTCATTACAGATGCACTTCACAAATCTGGTGCATATGCTTTCTTAGTGAAAAGTAGGACAATGACTATCTTCTTTTGTCTAGCTTGTTGATGAGAAAAACATGAAGAGACTCAAAAGCCTGTTTGAAGTGGATCTGTCAGAATTCCATTGTGGTTTAAAAAGATCAAAGATTACTCTGCAAAAAATGGTCATAAAATTTGAAAAGGGAGATACCATTCGAAAATGGTCTCCAAAGCTAGATTCAATGGTTGTCAGGCAGCATGTGCTCTGCACTGAGGAATTTAAGGTCCAGTGTATATATGTAAAATAATGTCAAGATTTCCTGGAGAAAATCATGTTAATCCAAATTCTAAACTAATCCTATATTCCAAAAAAATGGTTTTGCTATCATTTCTCATAAGAACTCCTTTGCTCATCTTCTCAAATAAGTGGCTAGTACACCAGTGTTTCTCTTCCAGTACTCAATTAAATTTAGACTGCCTACACAGTTCCATGTGAGCATTGGTTAACAAATTGGCAATTAGCTGGAAGAGACTGTGTATTATCCTCATGGCAGAGATCTTGCTCTCATTCCAATAAGAGAAGGTGTCACCCAATGTATGACAAACATAGTTCAAGGTGGAGGAAATCTGAAACAGTTTTAAAGGAGTCTTAGCTTTTAACAAATATGTATTTGTCTCTTGAAATGTATGTAATTGGATGGGAAGTAGTAAATGGGTAAAGGAAAAAGTAGAATTTGGGGTAGTATTTTACATGGCCATCGCAAAATCACAGGTGATAAAAACTGGCATTTCGCATAGTGCATGGAAGTCTCAAACACTCTGTTAGAAATTATAGAGCACCTTAATACATTAACTATATCAGCTAGGACATATTAAACTATGCTGCAGTAATAATCTCTAAAACTCAGTTACTTAATGCAGGAAAGGGTAACTTCTCACTCATGTCTATTGAGCCTGTTAGCTTCTTTTCTTTCTTTTTTTTAAAAAACTATATGTTTATTAATTTCAGAGAGGGAGAGAGAGATAGAAACATCAATGGTGAGAGAGATCCACGCTGGGGATAGAGCTTGCAACCCAGGCATATGCCCTGACCTGGAATCAAATCATGACCTCCTGGGTCATAGGTTGACGACGCTCATCGTCTGAGCAATACCAACCAGACGGCTTCTCTTCTTGTAGTCACTCAGGGTCCCAGACAGATAAAGCAGTCACCATCTTGACTGTGACTAGTGGCCATGCAAAATTCTACACTGAGAGTTCTATGCTCTGTTCTGAAATTACACTAATTTCTTTCAAAATTCATTGCCCAGAACTAGTATCAAGTCCTTATGGAATCACAAGGGGACATAGTAGAAGTATAATTCCATCCTGATACTAAAACTTGGAAAGTGGAAAATCTTTGGTTACCAGTATTAAGAGAACTACAGTATCTATAATTACACCCACTTTTTGGATAATGTGACAGATGCTGAACAGCTCAGAGTATAATCTACAATGGGTGGAGTTAGCACATGAAATTAATGGGCCTCAGAGTGGTCTGCTATTCCTTTAAGATCATAGCTACATCTTTAGAGAGATGTGTAGGAAAAGAATATTAAAGTGACTTAAAATTGGAAAAACTAGATCCTGCCTGTCAAAAACACATTTAAATCTTATTTTGTTTCAGGAACTATTCTAGGCTCCAGGGACACAGCAGCAAACATAATAGACACAATCACTGTCTCATGGGGTCTGGTCTAGCGATGCTAAAATATTGCTTCTCAGTCAGACAAATATGTTATCAAGACAGAAGATATAAAATCTAAATAGTAGATATGTATGAAAAAATGTGGGAAAAAGCATAGGTGGAAAATGTCAAATTTTGGCAACATCACAAAAATGAAGAAAATTGAATCTAACAATAAAAGAGAGAATGTGAACAAAAAATAATCCCTTGAGTACTTTTTTCATCCAAACATTAATATCAGGCAACGATACCCATTTAAATACATATAAGTGATTTATTGTATCCAGTAAAAAGGCAGCACTTACCGAGTCAGTAAAATTCAATACAGTACATCACTCTTGAACAGAAGTTTGTTTTGTGCAAATGGCATACACTCCCTAATCAAAGCCAGTTGTTCAAAAATGAAACATGATCATATAGAAGTGCACACATTTTTGGAAACATGTTTGAATTATATCTTGTTTCTAATATTTAGCATCTAATTTCCATAGAATGCTCTAATTCCTATCTTTATTGATAAAATCAATATGGTTACCCCTCTTACTCCTAGAAATTGATTTTAGTCAAGCAGTAGGTGTGGTCCCATACAGGACTTCATTTTTTATACCACAATATATTCCAACTAAAGAAATTTCCTATATAAATAATAACAACTTTTCATTGTTAATCATTACTATTTCCTCAAATAATAATTAGGTAAGAAGTACAGATGAAAGTAACAAATTAATCGTAACTTCTTTGTTTGATTTTTCACAAATGATTTGTTTACTAAAAATATATATCAGTAAACAGAAAATAAGACTCTTAGATATGAGGGAAAAGGAAACTTAAATATAGGGACATGAATAAAAAAGCATATTAATGTACAATTTTCCTCATTGCCCTGGCCTGACTCTAATTATAGCTAATGCATTCAGGGAAAAATACCACAGTCAAAAAAGAGTCTAGCTTAAAGGGGAAAGAAGATTTTGGGGAGAGAAGTCCTTAGAAATACTACAAGAATGACAAGAGTCTACTTGCCTATATTATGTAAGTCATATTGTTGATAACAAAGATAACTACTCACTCTCATTCTGGCAGGTTGAAAGTTATCACAAAATAAAAAAAAACTTACATTTCTCAAATTATAAAGAGAAAAGTAAATTATGGTGCAGGTTTCTGGCCATTAAAATAAAAATTAAAAAAAGCTCTTAAAGAACTAAGGATATACAGACAATAGTGTGGTGATTTCTGGGGGATGGGGGGAGTAGGGGTGGGAGTCGGTAGAGGAGGGTAGAGAGGGAATAAATGGTGATGGGCAGGGACAACACAGTATATTGATGTGTTCTAGAATTGTACACCTGAAATCTGTATAATTTTGTTCACCAGTGTCACCAATAAATTCAATAAAAAGGAAAAAAATAAAATAAAGAAATAAGGATAATCAAATTTACCTGGGGTGGGCAGTGGGGGTGGGGCATATGTTTTAGAAACCAACTTTGTACAATGAATGCAGGTGGGCAATAAACAGAACAAAGAAGAGTCCTATGAAGGAAAGAAGCTGAACAGGAAGAAAGGAAGAGGAAACATGAGAACAGAGTGAAAGCTCTGCTGTAAGGAGCTAGGGTCAGGGATATATTTTACACCCTGCTCAACACGGTCCAGTCTTCAAAAATTAGATGTTGAGTCATACAGGATTCTTAATAGAGTAAAAGAATCCTCTTTAAGACTCTGTCATTTTGTTCAATCAAGCTCAAAGCTTATAAGTCAAATATAATCTGTGAGATGTCAAGATGCAGGTTCAGGTCAATTAAGAACTCTAAGTGTATGGTAGTGCAATTTATTGAGACATAAATCCATGTTTTAATTTTACTGCTGTAAGAAGATGAGAAAGAATGACATGTTAATGCTATCCATAGTTTTTGGAATAAAAAGCTTTCACTCTTTCTACTCAAAAAAACCTAAACCATTTTTACCTCTTTCTCCATGATCCAATAAAGAGAATTAGGGTGTTTGTGTTCCTTAAACTTAGGAGAAGTTGTGAGATGCTAATTTATCCTCCTGTGTTTTTTGAAAGGAAAGGCCAATGAAGATTATGTTTGACATCTTTAAGGGAAAGAAAGTGAGATGATGGACTTGGAGTGAGACAAAGAATTAACCATAGCTAAGTCTGGGTAATGCTTCAAAGACTGTGGATTCCACAGGTAGTAGAGTTGCCTATTAGAGATTCAGGTGGGTGATCAAAATTTAAGAGGCAATGTCTAAATTATATAATAGAATGATTGGGCCATAGAAAATAGGCTCATAACCAGAAAAATATCTCATACACTACATGGGATAAGTTGCAATAACAAAGAAGTCCCCAGTCTCATCTAGTGCCCCTTTGACAAAAGTTAAGAAGCCAATCTATTAGAAGAAAACATAATTTTCAGGATCTTAGTCCCAGTACCACAGAGCTAAGTATGGAAGGGAGGGCTTGTAGTTGAAAGACAAATGCTTTATAAACAGCACAGGGGAGTGAGTCTATGCATTATGAGGGTTTTCTTCATCAAAGCTTGTAGTATAAGCAACTGTTTGGTACTGCACTAGTTAGTTCTCCCATTTCTTTTGCTTTTTGATATGTGGGGATATTTTGTTGTCTGAGTGAAAACAAGAATATTGAATATATAGAACCTAGTAACACAAGGACACAATATTATTAAATTGTGAAGCCCCTGGCATTTGGTAATTTGGAACCATTCATGTAAAGAATGCTAAATGAATAGGCAGAATCTGCCTTTAAAAACATGAATCATTAAATGTAATAATGCCAAGATCTGAATGCTAATATAATCAAAGTATATATTACAAATTAGCTGCCAGGAGGTTTCCCCTTTGTCAATCAATCAACAGCTAATATTTAATTGAGTTTGCAAATTATTGCTCAAAGTTTGCTCAAGGGACCACGTATTAAGGTAAATTATAAAATCGCTATTTTTAATGGGTCAGCAATGGTGATATATCAGAAATTTTATATGGTTGAACCTAATATCTCAGTTTAACAATGGGCCATCAGCCTTGGATCAGAGTTTTGTGAAGGCAAAGATAGGGTCAAATATGAAAACTGACACCAAGAAATAAGTTGGGCCCAGAAAATATTCTCTATACCTACACACACATACACCACAACACGCACATCTAGTTTGTATACATATAACAAGCAGATCTCTATAACATATTTTATCATTTAGGTAGAAACTATGGGTTGAAGCTCAGAAAAGACCTTCAATTAAAAATGATAGCAATAATAATTATTAAAAATAGCAGTAACAGTAGTACCACTAACCTGTTAATAATTAGTGCTAGTTTTATAAAGAAATATCCTCAGATAGCATTAACTATGTGCAGAGAATTGTATACACTTTACATATGTTTACTCATTTTAATTCTTATGAAGGCTCTGTCATAGGCCTTTTATTATTATTTACTAGAGGCCCAATGCACAAAAATTCATGCAAGAGTATGTCTTCCTTTCCCCGGCTGCCAGCACCAGCTTCCCTCCAGCACCCCGGAGTGGATTCCCTCCGGCCCCGGCTTCGTCAGGAAGGATGTACGGAATAATGTCTGGAAGACATCTGGTCTTATTAGCATATTACCCTTTTATTATTATAGATATCCTTTTTATTATTTATATCCTTTGTAGAAAGAATAACAGATAAATGTAGAGAGAATATCATTTACTATAGTTTACAATATGATAGCTTCCTGTTAAACATTTTAAATAATCCATATTCCATTCAGTCCCCATAGCAATCCTGATTGGTAGATAATGCATTTTCTACTTTATGGATGAGGAAACTACATTGATTAGGCAACAACTTTTCATTTATTTGGAGATTGAAAGGCCTCAGAACCCAGAGAAAATGACAAAGTACATCATAAGCACATAACGTTGGAGCTAGAAAGAATTGTAGAGATCCAGTGAAAATCAGGTTCAGTTTTTACAAACCAGAAAACTGAAGCTCTGAGAGAAGAAATTAAGGACTTGGATCAGCTCTGTTTCCAAAAGAACCCTGGAGGAAAAACACTTTCTGCACAAATTTCTCAGGCACTGAAAAATCCCCCATTATGAGTCCCTTTTGCTTGTTTGGGATTGCTTTCTGGAGAAACTCCTGACCTAATAATGTAACACATTTTATTTTTATACTAGAGGCCCGATGCATGAAATTTGTGCAAGAGTAAGCCTTCCTTCCCCTGGCTGCCAGCATCAGTTTCCCTCTGACACCTGAGACCGCCTGCAGGCACCCAGGACTCTGGCTTCCCTCCATTCTATACCAAGTTTAATTCCTCTTTATTCACAAGAACTTCTCTAGACTTATGTACACTTAAAGAAATTATCAGCAAGAGAGATTGTTGTAAAAACTGTCACCCTCAAAATCAGTCCAGAGTATATATGCCCTATGTCACCATGCTCCCTTAGACAATGCTGTTGCAGTAAACTATCTTCTCCAATGAGTCACTGCCATGGTATCTGGTCTACTTTTTTTTTTTTTTGTCACTAAGTAGTGATTGCATTTTTTTAAATTTTTATTTTATTGTTTAAAGTATTACAAATAGTACTACATATGTCTCTTTTTTTCCCCATTGACCTTCCCCCGGCCTCCCTACCCCGTGGCACATTCAATAGTTTCCGTAACAGCAATATTTTACATTATTCATGCATTGTCAAAATCCGTGGATAATTCATTACTGGCTTCACGTTGCTCATTATAGACAACCAAATCCACCTAATGTATTATCATGCACTTTTTTTAGGTCAAAGTAATTTCAGTCAGCTTCTCTTTCTCTGTCCCCTTCCCATCCTAACACCCTTGACTGGATTTATGTATCCTTTCAAACATATATTCATAATGATGTTCACCAGGTTTAATAAAAAGCTATTTTCATGGCTATAAACTTAATTTATTGTTATATAATTGTCAGTGCTATTAATATGTTCCATGCTTAATGTCACTGGTTTTATTGCTACAAACGTAGTTTGGAATAAAAAGAGAATAATGTTGACAGATATTTGTGTGCCTGGGCATGTGTGTGGGAGTGTGTTTGTGTGTATGTGCATATGTGTATGTGTGTAACACATTGCCTTCTATACCAATATATCACCACATGTGGCGGGTTCTGATGAGAAGAAAATAAGAGATATCCAGGGAGTTCTACATTGCCTTTGTCACATTTGTCTTCATCAGCGACTGCACTGCTGATGCACCTGTCCAATCGCAGCCCTGGGAAATAGCATGCGCATTTATCAGTCAGCACAGGGAACCCTCTCAGTTGCAAAGTGGATGTTTAACTACACAAAGGCTCAAGGATACATTCTTGTTTCTCTTGGTTGTGGAATATAAGTTTATGAAGTACGGACTAATTTAGTACTTTCTTAGGTTTTTGCTTACAAAAATTTAAAGGTCCCTTCAAGAGTGGGACGTGCAAACGCTCTTTTGTCTTAAATTTAGACCCACACCACTACAGTCAATGGATATTCATAACAGAGAAATATATGTGAACAATTGATCTTTTTTTACTGGAAATTTGCTGTTTGACCCTAAGTACCCTAATGGGAAGCAAAAATGGAGTTCAATGGAGTAAAGAGAGTCTGGTAAATTCCTTTTTGAGAGACATAGAGGCTAAACACACAACTTCCATTTATTTTTGTTGTTGTTTCAGGTAATTTAATCAATTTAGACAGGAAAAATGAATCAGTTAGGACCCCTTATCCTGTATCAAATCATGTGTTGCATTTATCACTTATTCTGAATTATTTAGCTAGTGTGTGTATATACATATACATGTATATAATTTAATAAAACATATAACTACATATTTTTAAATGAGCAACTCTAAACTTTTCTTTTTGTTTCTTTTGCAGTGATTTATTTAACAAAGATATATTTGTCCTATTAGTGTTTCCATTACAGAAATTTTATCTGAAAACACATCCTAAAAAAATAAAGCAAAGTCACCCTAACATATGTTTCCTCCACATCCTATTAAAGAGTTTCTGCCATTTGCTGAGCCCCAAAGAGAAGCCGCCTTGTTGTCATGCTCCTGAACAACAAAGGATTTGGAGTGTTGTTAGTATTATCATGTACAATAGCCACAGGGTTTTCATACAAACAAAAGATGAATTCCTCCTTTTTTGAAGAGAAAAATTAACACTATACAAAGGAAGAAGGTTTCTGTATTACTTGTTTATCCATAGTAAGCAAAGAAAGGTTTTTTTAAAACAACTTTTGTAGGCATGGCTTAAGAAGCTAGAATATGGTAAATTTCAAGTGTACCTTACAAATAACATAATGTTTTTTACAATCTAGGAGGCTTAAATTTACCAACTAAAATCTCCACTTCTGTTGTTTTCCCTTTAATTTTTAAATATGTATGCTTGCAACCTAAAGTAAACAGTTATATTTTTAATGTTAATTAGTTTTCTAGAAGGTGAGAATAAAAATATTTGATTTATTTTCACTGGTGCTAAAATATCAATGTTAAAATTATTCACCAGACCAAATACTTTAAAATATATAAGACATACAGAAAAAAGATGTAGAGATTAGATTAAAAAAATCAGTAAACACCAATAAATAAACAATAGTTATGCTAAAATTTTGTAAATGTCTCAATTCAGCATACTCCCCAACATTTTCATTATGCACCTTTGGTTAAAATGCCTAAGAAAACTTCTATATATTATTAATCACAATAAGGTAGCTTGCCTTTGGAGAGTTCATTGTATACCTGGCACTTTAGATTAGAAGCTTTTATATCAGCAACAGAAAATCAATATTATTTTTATTTTATTTAAAATTTTATTTTTACTGTTTATCCCCTCTATGCCCACTTCTACACCTTCTCCTGCAATCACCATCTGTTGTTTGTTGGGGGCATAGTAGCGGGAGTTAGGAGGGGTGCAGTGATTTAAAAAAACTTTATTTTTAAAGAGAGAGAACTAAATATTATAATTTTTAAAACAATCAATCTTTACAACTTTAGATCTTTATTATGTATACTAGAGGCCCAGTGGATGAAAATTCATGCACTGGGGGGTGGGGTCCCTTAGCCTGGCCTGCCCCCTTTCACAGTTCGGGAGCCCTCAGAGGTGGGAGGCAACACGGTGATCAGGGGAAGGCGACATCCCCATCACACCTCTGCTGCTGCCACTGCCAGCAGGGCAAGCCTCAGCCAGTCCTGGTTACCTGAGCTTCGGGACGCCCTGGGTGGCTAGACAGCCGCCATCTGAGGCTTCCCTGCACCTGAGGCCCACCCTGGGCAGCTGGGCAGCCAACATCCGAGGCTTGCCTGGGCCTTAGGCCAGCATTGGGCGGCTGGGGGCTGAGGGCAGGTCCGGCCACACTGTGCTCCTGCTGCCCCTCACCCCCCGCCCCCACACACTCCTGGCTGGGCTGAAAAGACTGTGGGACTCTGGAGGCAGGCGCAAAGAGTGGCCGGACCTACCTGAGGATGAGTCCAGCTGCACTGTGTGCTTGCCACCCTCCCGGCAGGGCTGAAAAAACTGGGGGACTACAGCGGGGCTGAAGGGACTGGGCACTGCCATCTTTGTGACAGAGTGATAGTCAATTTGCATATTCCCTCTTTATTAGATAGGATTTGCATCTGTTATTAATAACAAGCAGGATTTGACCAGTTACTAGTGATTTGTAGCAAGACTACCACCATGAATGACAAAGTACCTGCTACTACCTATTGTCATTCTGATGAGAGTGCCTGTCTTTGAAGCTGCTAAGGAGCACATTATATACAAGCTTTCACAGTGGAAAAGGCCAGTGGAAAGTTGGAAACTGAAAGGTCATACCTGATGTGACTCAGAGAATAAAAAGTAGTTCAGTTGTTGCTAATTAAGTTATCATTCATCTTATTCTCTTAGCCACTTTCCATTATGCAATACAGTATTATTAACTACTAGAGTCCTGGTGCACGAAATTCATGCATGGGGGTGTTGTTCCTCAGACTGGGCTGCACCCTCTCACAATCTGGACTGCTGGCTCCTAACTGCTTGCCTACCTGCCTGCCTGATTGCCTCTAACTGCTTCTGCCTACCTGCCTGATCACCTCCTAACCATTCCCCTGCAGACCTGATCACCCCCCAATAGCCCTCCCCTGCAGACCTGGTCGCGCCCAACTGCCCTTCCCTGCAGGCCTGGTCGCCCCCAGCTGCCCTCCCTGTCAGCCGTCTTGTGGCAGCCATCTTGTGATGATGTGAGGGCAGCCATCTTGTCACGGCCATTTTGTGGTGGCTATCTTGTGATGACGTGAGGGCGTTGCCCAAGGGCACGAGGACCACCTAGGCTTTTATTAGTATAGCTAGTCACCATGACTTATTCAGTTTTTAAATTTATCTTTATTGTTGAAAGTATTACAGATGTCCCTCTTCCCTCCCCCACATGGATCCCGTCCACCTCACTCCAGTCTCCTCCCCAGGCCTTCTCACCACTATTGTCTGCCCATGCGCTATGCAAATATGCATATAAATTCCTTGGTTAACCTATTCCTGCCCCACCCTTCCCTCTGAAATATGTCAATCTGAACTAGAAGTTTGTACCTTTTGACTATTTTTATCTATTTTGACCATTAGTGATCTGGTGCTCACCAATATAGTTTCTGTATCTATAAATTTTTTTTATGTTGCTTTTTTTTCCTGTTGCAGGTGGGAACTTTTGTAAATTTAAATTTATCCTGTAGGTTGTAGAACTACTCAGATCTAGACATCTAAAAGTCTTTAAGTTGACAAATAACTTGTCATCTAATCTGGGACCCTTTGAAAGTAAGAGTGAGGGGTTGCTAAAAATACTAATAATTACAGCTCTTGATAAATCCACATTAGGTATAAACTATTATAGCATAAACTGTTCCATAATGTACAGTCATGTTATCTTGGAGGGAAAGTAAAAATTTTTTTTATATATATATATATTTTTTTTTTATTGATTTTTTACAGAGAGGAAGGGAGAGAGATAGAGAGTTAAAACATTGATAAGAGAGAATCATCGATCAGCTGCCTCCTGCACATCTCCTACTGGGGATATGCCCACAACCCAGGTACATGCCCTTGACCAGAATCGAACCTGGGACCTCTCAGTCCGCAGGCCGACGCTCTATCCACTGAGCCAAACCGGTTTCGGCAAAATTTTTATGTTTGTAATACATCCATCTCAGAGAGTTCAAAGAAATGACTAAACTTTTCTTCCACAAATCTAACCCTAATTCTAATTGAAATAGTAACTGCCCTAAAAGCAGGCACAAGTACATGTACAAGAGGTTGTGACCATGTCCAATTTCTCCATTCCCTTTAAAATGTCAAATAAATACAAATACAGACTTAGATAAGTAGACACTTTATTAAAAAAAAAACAAAAAAACAAAACAAAACAAAAAAACCAAACTAGTGCAATAGAGAGAACTCTCGAATCTCAGGATCTGCAAGCATCTTAAAATCAAAGAGAAAAAAAAACACAAAAAAAAACAAGGCTTTTCTTGGGAGGGGAAAATACGGCTAGTAGGAATTTTAAAATGAAATTGGACAAGTGTGGGGATGAGCAGATGGTATAATAGGAAATATTTCTTGCCGTGATCAGCGAGATCTCAGGATAAGCTATAAGGACGTTGTTCTGCATTGTAGTGTTTGCTAAAACTTGCGGGAGAGCTAAAGCTCAGGATCCCCTGTGGAGGAGAAAAGACAACTCAAGTTCAGTTCAGCCTTGACAGGGTAAAGAGAAGAGAATTGTGAAAATTTGATCAAACTGAGGAGACAGAAGGAAGCTAGGTAGGTAGGGATGGGGCCAAGGGAAAGGAAGTAGAACCTGAAACTCAAGTAGGTGGAATTATTAAGGCATCCCAAATGAGTGGGGAAGAAAAGGCACTCAGGAGAGAGGCATACATTTTAAAATGTATGGATATTGCTAAGACAGGAAGCATGCAAATAATCAATCACAAAGACAGTAAGGCATATAAACCATTCCAAAGGATATTGTTAAGGCAGAATTCTTTGAGAAGACCAATTAGGAGCTAGCAAGACTATCCACCCCCTAAATTAAAAGGAGCACACTTCCTCTTGCTCTCTCTTCTACCTGTGCGCAATGGGATCCTGACATTCATTTCTGCAGCAAGGGAGCACATCCCCGTGCCCACGGGGCCTACTCCAGGATCAAATGAGATGAGGCAGGGGAAACACTTCACAGACACTTGGTTAAAGTATAAAATGTTTGCACCTGGCTATAAAGCAAGTCATGTTCCTGGACTGAAGAAACTACAAGGAGGCTAGTTGCTAGGGAGAAGAAGCTGGACATCGCTACATGTCATTACCCAGCACCCACAGGGACCATTTCCAGGCTGGGCTGGGCTGTGGGCCACATTTTGTGCCATGGGGTTTTGGCAGTGTTGGCTGGGATTTGGTGAGTTGTCACTCCAGGGTGGTGGTGGGGCCTGTGTACCACTTGGGGGAAGTTAAGTATTGCTTTGTGGGTGCCAGGTCCATGGTGCCGTTTCTCTGTAAATGGCCAGTTTGTGTCACAGCAGCTCCTGCCCCCTGGTGGTCAGTGAACATCATAGCAACTGGTTGGATGATCGGACACTTAGCATATTAGCCTTTTATATATATAAACTAGGGGCCCGGTGCACGAAATTCGTGCACTGGGTGTGTGTGGGGAGGGGAGTGTCCCTCAGCCCAGCCTGCCCCCTCTCACATACTGGGAACCCTCAGGTATTGACCCCCATCACCTTCCAATCGCAGGATTGGCCCCTTGCCCAGGCCTGATGCCTCGGCCAGAGGCGTAGACCCCTATCACCCTCCAATCGCCTGATCGGCCCCTTGCCCAGGCCTGACGCCTCTGCCAGAGGTGTCAGGCTTGGACAGGGGACCCCCATCTCCCCCTGATCACTGGCTCTGGCCCCCGCCCAGGCCTGAGGCCTCTGGCCCAGGAATCATGCCTGGGCAGGGGACCCCCATCTCCCTCTGATCGCTTGCTCCACCCCCCGCCCAAGCCTGACGCCTCTGACCCAGGCTTCAGGCCTGGGCAAGGGGACCATCATATCCCCCCAATCCCCGGCTCCGCCCCCCGCCCAGGCCTGATGCCTCGGCCAGAGGAGTTGACCCTCACCACCCTCCGATCACCAATCACCGGATCGGCCCCTTGACCAGGCCTGAGGCCTCTGGCCTGGGTGTCCGGCCCGGGCAGCGGGGACCCGCAGCTGCAGCGGCCCCGCGATCGTGGGCTCCGCTTTAGGCCCAGGCAAGGGACCCCTAGCTCCCGGGACTGCCAGCTTCGACTGTGCCCAGCTCCCATCGCTGGCTCCACCCCTACTTCCTGCTATCACTGGCCAGGGCGGCAAAGGCGCCTGATTCTCAGATCATGGCTGGGGGGCAGGGCAAAGGCGGCCCCAGGGCCGCCTTTGCCCTGCCCCCCAGCTCTTAGCTCCCCTCTGGGTTTCCAATCACTGTCAGTGGCAGGGGGCTTCTTCCTGCTTTCCCTTTCACCTCCCTGCATTGTGCCTACATATGCAAATTAACTGCCATCTTGTTGGCAGTTAACTGCCAATCTTAGTTGGCAGTTAACTGCCAATCATAGTTGGCAGTTAATTTGCATATGGCCCTGATTAGCCAATGAAAAGGGTATCGTCGTACGCCAATTACCATTTTTCTCTTTTATTAGATAGGATAATATGAGAGTACACATTTATTCAGGTGTCTCTCTGGGTACTGGGAAAGAGGTTCTGAGGACTACATGTGCGGACTGTGGGGTTGCACAGTTTTAGCCTTACCAGGTATGGTTACATTTATTCTACAAAGTAGTGAGGCCACCTACGTCTCATACTGATGAGGGCTATCTTGCCCCTGTGTCCTCTAACACTTGGAACTATAGTTCTCTTCAATAAACTTACATGTGTGAAAAGGAATCTCATTTTTAAAAATTTTCTCTGCATTTATTTTGCCCCCAAATGATCACTTTCCTTACCCTTCTCTTTTTCTATGTGACTATTTTCTTTGCATCTAACTGTAAATGTATTTCATTTATATGCTAATTTATATACATATATATATATATATATATATATATATATATATATATATATATAGAGAGAGAGAGAGAGAGAGAGAGAGAGAGAGAGGGGGGTTTATAATAGTTTAGCATTTATTTTCTAATTTAATTGAATTGAGGTCAGAGATTATATTTTATTGCTATAATTTCTTTGATTTTTATTTGAAACTACTCTTTAGTTTGAAGCCAGTGTATATAAATTTTAATGAAGCTGTTACCTGAATGTATAATCTAATTGGTTAGGTGAAGGATATTATAAATACACGTTAGATATATCTATCTAATCTATCATGAATCTATATCTATGTAAGAAAATGCTTTTGATTTTACTTATCAAATGTATTATACTCATCAAATTTTATTGCAATCTTCAGATTCTGTGAGAGATAGTATATTGAAATCACCTACGGTTGCAGTTTTTGTGGATTTCTACTTATTATTTTGATTATTTTATTTATATTTTTGAATCTTTGCTTTTAAATGCAAAATCTCGTGAATTATATATTTTATTGGGGAATATTTTCTTTAATGACTCTTCATGTTTATTAAAACTTATTGACATGTTATTTTTTATCTGTTGTTGTTTCTACTCTAGCACCCTTTAATGTGTAATTTCTTGGCATATACTTTCTGATTACCCTATTTTTAGACTTTCTGCCTACATTTATTTTAGGATTATTTAAAAGCAGCTATAATTTCACTATTTTTTATTTAAATTCTTTATTGTTAAAGGGATTACATATGTCTCCTATTTTCCCCCATTGACCTCCTTACAGCCGTTTCTACCCCCCAGCACATTCCCTCACCCCCTATTGTCTGTGTCTATAGGTTATGCTTACGTGCATGCATACAAGTCCTTCAGTTGATCTCTTACTCCCCCTCCCAACCTCTCCTGCCTTCCCTGTGAGGTTTGACAGTCTGTTCACTATTTTTAACAAGATCTTTAAACCCAGTCTTTGAATAGATTATTTTCATCAGTTTAATTTTATTATGCTTATTGATATATTTTGCAGTGACATATGGTGTGTTTTCTCTTGATTGGTGTTACAATTTTTAAATAATCACTGCCTCTTCCCTTACCATGGCACCTGTCCCTGCAACATACATTTCTGAGTTTCATTAATGTCATTTTTGCCAAGTGACTTGATCTGCCCAGTGAACTTATAGTGAAAACAACACCTGTCATCTCTGAGCCAAAGCATTATGGGCCAGAGAGTGATCCCTTCCTTGTCACAGGACCAGAGACACCCAGATAGAAGCTCCTCGGTCAGCCTGCGTCAGAGTGAAGATTATATGTAGCCAAACCAAAGTCAGCCCACTGTAGATTCTTAGTAGGAGCAGAAAACACACCCACGGTATAAACCACTGAGATTGGGGGTCACATTTTAGCAGAGCAAAACCCTCTTGTAATGTGACTTAAATAATGATCCTTTCTCTCTCATCATTGATATTTCTATCTCTCCCCCTTCCTTCCTCTCTGAAATAAATATACTTTAAAATAATAATAATGATCCTGTGATACACTTTCTTCCAATTCTTTCCACCCTTCCTATTTTCCCATTTATGTTCCTTTGCTGATTGAGAAGATTCCAATCCCATTTAGAGCATGCCCAGTGTCTGTCCTGAAATTTTAAGCCCACAAGGGACTTACCAAGTATTAACTACCTAGTGAACACTTCTCTTCCACGATTGTAGTATTCCTGGCCTGATTGTTACATTAACTTTTATTTTAAACCACACCTAATAGTCATTATTTTCTTTTTTCTCAGTCAATAATTTATTAAACTTACTAAGAGATTGTATGTGTTCTTATAGAAAGATTATTGTTTTCACTTTCAATGATCTTTCTCCTTCCAGTTTACTACTCCCTGTCTAGTGATTCTGTGGTTGTTTGAACCTTACCCCTGGGTCTTCTGTGTAGAACTAAGTCTTACAATAACAGTCTGTGGTTCCTGCTTCCATGCTGACATTGGAGATACTGAAGTACAGGCCAAAGGCAGCAGGCAGCTTTGCCTGAGGTCCTGATTAATGTGTTGTGCCTTTTCTCCCTGACTCATTAAGCCTGTGTTCCCACAGAAACCGGAACCCAAAGACTGGTGTTGTGAAGCATTTTCCCCCAAGCAGGGCCACTGTGAATGCTCTGAATGGTCATACATGTTTTCCTTGAAACAAACACCCCAAGCCTGTAACTAACCAGAGAAAAATATGTTTTCCCCTTGTAAAAGGCACTACCTACCCACCATCCCCCAAATAACCTCACACCTAAGGGAGAAACTATCTAATATGCAGAGTTCCTGTAGAGCTTAGTGGAACTGCCTTTACTTCCTTTTAGGGCTTTTCATTGTTATTCCTCAAAAGCTATACTCTCAACTGCCATTCCCTGCAGTTCCAGTTCTCTCTCTCTCTCTCTCTCTCTCTCTCTCTCTCTCTCTCTCTCTCTCTCTCTCTCCTTGGAAATTTAAATCTTTTTGAGTTTAGATTTGGTTGTTGAGCTTTCTCTTTGTAAAGGCTACCTGCCATTCAATTGTGTTAGAACAGAGTAGTCCTTCAAAGCACATACTTGCTGCAATCATAATGAATGAGATTTGTATTCTCTCATTTCTCTTTAAAGCAATGCTCTCACCCTCTCTCTGACTTCATGTCCTCCTCCTTTGTGAAGCATCAATTCATCCCACATGAGAAGGAGTCCTGACGTCCTTGCACTTTTTATAGTTTGCACATTTAGCTCTTTGCTTTAGCCAGATGGTAATAGGGTGTGTGTGTTTTAAGCCCCGGGGACTACTCATTTTGCTTGAGAAAGGGTTGGATTCTGATCCTGTAAAATAGGGCATATGTCTCAAAATCCAGTTAGTTTTATCCACCAGTCACAGCTAAGCCTGTTTTGCTTCTAAGTTAAGTAGACAAACACCTCTATGCTGTGAGCATTCATTTTCTTCCAAGGAAAACACAAACTCCTTACGTGGTGAAAGTCTATTACTCTAATTGGCCTGCCTTGGTGCTCTCTCCCTCTCTTTCTCTTCCCCATCCAATCTCATGTGAGAAAGAAAAACAATACCGGCGTTATGGTGGTTGAGAGGACTCCCCTCTTTCAGGGTTTGCTTGCATTCCAAGACTCTATATTACCTAAGAGTGTCTTTGGCTGAGCTGTCTATGGCAGATGGCACAGCTCCCCAAACAACCTTTCTAGTACTCAGGATATATAGTGGCTTAATGCATCCTGTCCTTTGTGGGTGGTGGTCTATATCTCTTCAAAGCAGATAACAATGATCCTCCCCATGCAATCTGAATACCCATCTTTCCTATAGTTCTCTCCTGTAGTAAGTTTCTGCTTTATAATTCCTCTCTTCTTTTCTTTTTTCTTTAAGTTAGAAACTGTTGTGATCCTATGTTCCCAAACTCCTAACAGATATTCTTTTATAAGTGTATTTTTCCTAAAGTATACTATTTCCTTTATAAATTTATTTTTCAATTACAGTTTACTTATAATATTAGTTTTAGATGTACAACAGAGTGATTAGACATTTATATACCTTATAGAGTGATTACCCCAATAAGTCTAGCACCCATCTGACACCATACATATATATTATAATATTATTGATTATATTCCCTTATGAAGTAACAGATACTATTTTAATTGCCTGTTCTCACTAGACCTAATGCAAACATTGAACTTCATGCAAATTCAATGCTTCCCTTTTGGTGAATATCTGGAAAAGATAGATCAAAGATTTTCTTAAAATCTCTGGAGAACAGGAGATGTTTTCTTTTTATAAACATTTTAGCTTTGGTCACTTTCTGCCAGCCTGTTCCTGCCTTGTCATAATTCATTGCCCTTACTTTTGGTGACTTATATGTGATCTGACTTCTGATATCTGCTATGTGAGACCCTCTATCCTGGCTTGTTCCTCTAGCCAGGCACATATCAATGCTGAAAACGCTATTCCTTGTTAGGAAAGAAGTAGCTCCTCTTTCAGAATGATAGAAACAGTCCAGCCTTAACCAGAAAAACACTGCACCCTGCTAATACCATTCCTGAAGCAAAAACATAACTAATTTAACATTTGACACTTTTCATAAATTAGAAGTTAATCCCTGCTATTATGGCAACCCTGCTCTTCATGGGGCAGATTAACAGTGACTTATTTATATTAAACTTATTAATAAGTCCATAATAACATTTTTCAAAGAATTGTAAAAACTACATGGAAAAAGGTGATTTTGTGTGTACTATTTTTCTATTGCTATGTAGCCAATTACTACACACATAGCAGCTTTAAAATACACCCATTTATTTTCTCACAGAAGATATGACACTTATCATGGAATATCATTTAGCCATGAGAATGATATTTTGCTATTTATAACAACTATGAGAAAGGATATTCCTGCTGTTTGCAACAACATAAATGAACCTTGAGGCCACTCTGCTAAACGAAATAAGCCAGATAGGCATAAATATTGCCAGATATCATTTATATGTAAAATCTTAAAAAGCCAAATACATAGACATAGAGACTAGGATGATGATTACCGGGGCTAGGTTTGGAGACAAGGGGAAATGTTGGTCAAAGAGGACAAATTACCAATTACAAGGTAAATAAAATAATCAGTTTATCTTAAATAAATAAATGGTAGTTATGTGCTGTGTTGCTAGTGTTAGCTAACATTATGGTGGTAACCTTTTTGCAATATATTAAGTATATCAAATCAATACATCTTAAACTTAGACAACGTTACCTGTCAATGACATCTCAGTAAATCTGGAATAAAAAATAATAAAAAAAATATAATAGTAGAGGGATCTATTACTAAAGGTCTTTAGCCTAAGCAGAGAAATGGAAAGTAAGTAGAGGCATGCAATAGCAATTGCAGGTGCCACGAGAATAGTAAATGCAGGATTGTAGGGAGCTTAAAGCAGCGGCTGCTCCATTCTACCAGTCTACAAAGGATCTGGTAAATCATCAAAAGTTTCCCCAAGGAGGCCACACACAGCTGCCTTTGAGTGACAAGTAGGGCATAATGAGGTTTGTAAAGTGGCAAAGACATTCTATGACAAGGAATCTGTATAAGCCAATCAGAGGTAAGACATATACTGGCCTTTTGGCAGAAATTAATGAGCCATTCAGGGAAGGGAAGATGATGGAATAATTTACTCAAATTACTGATGGTGTCTCCATAATTATAATGCACACTTTGATGAAGAACAAAAATATAGATAGGATCTCATTTGTTGATATGGCATTTCTTGTCTCAAAATCCATTAATGGCCCAATGTGTCTTTTAACAGGGATTCTAACCTTTTTTGCTTATAAGATATTTAATAATGACCCCATTGTATCCAGCCTAATAAGAACAGTAGAATTTTTATCTTTTTTATTTTAAAAAATCCTATATTTTAATTGCTGTAATTTTTTATTATACAGACATTTTTCACACTTCATCTTATACTTTTGCAAGCTCTTTCTCTGTCTTCAAATAACCTAGTCTATGCACTCAGTTTCTGCTCTTTATAGCATTATTCACATTTCTACTCTACAAAGACTTCTTAGTCTTCACTGATTTTCCTACTTTTAAAATTTCCTCTTTATAAAACTTCTGTTACATATAATTAGTACTTAAATAGACTCAGATTTTTAATAGACTTTTTTAGAGCAATTTTAGGTTCACAGCAAAATTGAGTGGCAGATACAGATATATTCCATATATCACCTCCCCCACATATACATAGCTTTTTCCATTATCAAAAATATGCATTTATTACAAATGATGAGCCTACATTGACATATCATTATCATCCAAAGTCCGTAGTTTACATTAGAATTCATCCTCAACGGTATATATTCTATGGATTTGGACAAATATATAATAACTAGAGATTAATTCAGGGGTGGGCAAACTTTTTGACTCGAGGGCCACAATGGGTTCTTAAACTGGACCGGAGGGCCGGAACAAAAGCATGGATGAAGTGTTTGTGTGAACTAATATAAATTCAAAGTAAACATCATTACATAAAAGGGTACGGTCTTTTTTTTCAATAGTTTTATTCATTTCAAACGGGCCAGATCTGGCCCGCAGGCCGTAGTTTGCCCACGGCTGGTAGGTGCACGAATTTGTGCGTGGGTGTGGTCCCTCAGCCTGGCCAGCGATTGGGCTCGCTGGGGGGAAGGACCGCGGGAGGTTGGCTGTGGGAACACACTGACCATCAGGGGGCAGCTCCTGCATTGTGTGTCTGCCCCCTGGTGGTCAGTGTGCATCATAGCTACCGGCTGGTCATTCGGTCATCCAGTCATCTGGTTGTCCTGTCATAATAGTCGCTTAGGCTTTTATATAGAGAGATATGCATCCACCATGACAGTATCATACAGGGTAGTTTCACTACCTTAAAAATCCTTTATGTTCTACTGATTTATCCCACCCTCCCCAAACCTGTGGCATCCACTGATCTTTATACTAACTCTGACCATTTTTACTTCTCTATTGTCTTATTTGATAATACTTGCCTCTCTAATTTGATGACAGAGTTTATCTGACCCTTGTTGATCTCTGCTAAGATGAACAAATATGTGTTACATATTTGTAAATATGTAAAGTGTCTGCTGTCAGGGCTCCACAAGTCTTCAGGCCTCACAAAGCCATATTCACCTTAAAATGTACACAAAAGGCCTGGCTGGCATGGCTCAGTGGTTGGGTGGCAACCTATGAACCAGGATTTCATAGTTCCATTCTTGGACAGGGCACATGCTTGGTTGTGGGCTCAGTCCCCTCTGTGGGGCATGCAGGAGGCAGTCAATCAATGATTCTCTTTTATCATTAATGTTATTATCTCTCTTTCCCTCTCCCTTCCTATCTGAACTCAATAAAAATATATTTAAAAGAAAGAAAAAATTTACATAAAATAATTTGAACATCCAATACACAATTGCTGGTGTTCTTTGGGTGTCTGCATCTACCTTTATGGCATTTAGCTCCAATATCCAGCTTCAACTGAATTCTTGTCTCTCTAATACATATTGTCTGCTTTCTATAAAACGTTATCTTCATACTGGATACCACAACTATTTATTTACTCTCTGGAGTAGCATGATACATTTTTAATAAAAATTCTGGATAAATGGGGAAGATAGTTACATTTATAAATTATCATCCAAAAACTATATGTTATTCATACAAATTCGCCAAGTATTTGATCCCAATGATTATCCTACGTGAAGTTCCCTATACCCACAGTCTTACTAAATCCATCTTTGGCCCTTGCCACCCACAGAAAGCATCAGACATCACAGCTATGTATTTATTAGTCAGAGCAGATCTATTCTTGGTGGCATCACACTTCCTCATCTTGTGGGAAGCCTAGCAACATATACACCAAACAGGGCTCATTACCTATGTTTATTTCAGTTTGCAGAACCCTCCACTCCTCACGAGCTCACCAAACCTCCCAACATAAAGTTTACTGCCTTTCTGCACCTTAGGTCAGGTTACATTTATAGACAAGCCTCTCCAATTTATCCACTGTGAGCAAAGGGGAAGTAGTGTAAGGCTTTGCGATCCTCAGGTCCAAAGAATAATGGTGAGACTGCTCTTATAATTATATCTATTAATTAATATAAGTAAGATGAGATTCAAAACCTAATGATGAGGATAGCTCCTTCTGTGTGGGCTGAATTCTTCATTTACTGGAGCTGTGACTTCCATTGCTGCCAATAGGAATTTTGTCATACAAACGCAGGAATGTGGTCCTGGCAATTTAATTATTCCTACAATGAAATTCTTGTTTTATTAAATATAAATAGGTATACCTAGTTATGTTAGCAATTTTACAGTACTTAAATACCAATAATTATTCAAACAGATTTATTGAGTTTAATGGCAATGTAATAATAATGTCGGTATGTTTTATATGCAATAGTTGTTACACCTCATTAAACAGGTTGGTAAATGATCCATTGCTGTTTAATTAGCATGCAATGACTGTGTTATTAAATCTTAAACTGTAAATTAAATCCTGATTTGAGACACTTAATTTTAAAGTGTGATTGAAACCTTCTTTGGGCATGAGCCTCCAGAGTCCCCTTTATTTTCCTCGGTTCCTTCTTTCCCTGCACTAGACCTTTGGAACTGGAAAGTGGGCCGCGCTTAATTTGTGTGGGTGATTTTTTTCTTAATGGAGAAAGGCATGCCTTTCTGGTAGGTGAGCAAATTATGAACGGAGAATACATTTCACTTCAGATCCAATTTCTTACATATGGAAGATTACTTTTTAAAGTTATATTTAGGGGGAAAAAACTAGCCTAAAGTCTTAGGATCATTCACTCACACTTTCATAGCAGGATATTTTGCAAGCTTGGCAAGTTTTATTCAGCTAATTCAGAAGTAGATACCCGCCTATTTACCAACAGAAAGACCTATGATGCATATAGGACTCTTCAATCTTGGCTGAACCAGCTGGCATTACAAAGAGCAGTCTGTTGTTAAGTGGGCAAGGGTAGTTTCTCTACTTTAATAGTGAGGATTAAGTCCTGTCAAGGTTTATCTGTATTTCAGAAACATACAGATTTGAGATTTTTTGGAGCATATGCTGGAGTTTATGTGATAGTGGCTTAAAGAACAGCAATAAAATATTCTCCAGGTGCTGTACATTTTTCTGCACCTTCTTCTGTGTTTTTCCACCTGTGGTATGCAAAACAGACCCTTACTGTTAGAATTTATATTCTGTATCTTTTCTTCAGTGCTAACCTATGATAGCTTTTAATAATAGTTTAGTATTGTAGAATACAAAACATGCTAAGTTTGGGAAAAACTGCAGTTTCCAATAATTTCCCATATCCTAGCTATACAAGCTTGAGTTATTTAACTATAATTCATTGGGTGATATTAATAGTGGTGGAAGGTGTGTAAATTTTCGATCTGAGTTTATAAAACCTTTTTAAAGGATCTTTTGTAAAGCTTATTTGGCATACCTACATATAAGGTTATACTCCTCTCTTCTATATCTGTAGATTGAGAAGAATAAAAACAATCCTATATTACAGAATAATAATCATAATATATTTTGTAGAGTAGCATAATAAAAACACATTCTCATGGAATTTTGCAAAACTAAAAGTGTTTCCAAAATTCTACCTTCATGAACATTTTCTGTGCATCTACACTCAAGTAGCTTAATCCTGCTGTCTGTCTGGAAAACATTCTGTGACCCTCCTACCACCATCACCCCCACACATCCTATCATACCTCTCAGGGGACATCTCTTCTTTTAAAAGTCAGCTCAGAAATGCTTACTTTTTGCCCTAGCTTGTTTGGCTCAGTGGATAGAGCATCGGCCTACAGGATGAAAGGTCCTGGGTTTGATTCCAGTCAAGGGCACATGCCCAGGTTGTGGGCTCAATCAATCTCCAGTAGGCAGTTGATCAATGATTCTCTCTCATCATTGATGTTTCTATCTCTCTCTCCCTCTCCCTTCCTCTCTGAAATCAATAAAATTCTTTTTAAAAATGTTTACTTTTTATAATTTTTTTCTGCTCTCCTATAAGGAATGGGCTTTTTCTTCTTTGGGACTTCTTGCTGTCAAGTTAATACAGTGATCTATCTAATACTGAGTAGTAGAGCCAAATGAAATATGAATTTATTTCCATGATTGCCTCATCCTAATTGACCATAAGCAACTTGCAGGCACAATCCATGACCAATTGGTCTTGAATCATGAGTTCAAGCACAGTGATGGACACATAGAAAAAGCTCAATATTTTCACTGAATAAGTACTTACCTCCATGATATTATAACAGCCACCTAGATTAGCATTACCGTGTTCTACCTCCTTCATTGTATTTATCCTATGGCTTTATGTGAATGTGCACCATCTTTGAGCTTCCCTCCATCTACTCTTTTATCAAAACCTTCTTACAGGAAGGGCTATCATTTGTTCTGTTCCACTGGTATAATTCCACTCAAGTCCTGCTGTGAGAAGTATTTAACACCTCATCAGTCATTGTGGGTGGGGCTTACTCTAGGCAGGTTCTGAAATCATGCCACTTATGGCAAGCAGGGTCTTAGCATTGTGGAAACTTAATAAATATTTATGAATTATAGACAGGCTGGAATTATCTGTAGAATGACACATTATTTCATCAGGATAACATAAATAAAAGTGGTCCAATTAAACTATGACCCCTGCTGCCCTAGCCAATTTGGCTAAGTGGATAGAGTGTTGGCCTGCGGACTGATGGGTCCCAGGTTTGATTCTGGTCAAGGGCATGTACCTTGGTTGCAGGCTCCTCATAGGCCAGGGCTCTGGTGGGGTTCGTGCAGGAGTCAACCAATTGATGTGTTTCTCTCACATCTATACTTCTTTCTGTCTTTCCCTCTCTCTTCCACTCTCCCTAAAGATCAATGGAAAAATATCCTCAGGTGAGAATTAACAAAATAAATAAATGAATAAAAATAAATAAATAAATAAATAAATAAATAAATAAATAAATAAACTATGACACCCCCCCCCCAATAGTATAATACTCAGATATGTATTTCTGTATGCATTTCTCCAAGGCAAAGAAAACATTATTACAGACTTGTGGTAATTTAAATTTTCACTGTCATTTCAGCTTAAAATAAAAATTGAGAGGAAATTTTATAGTATATTTTTATATAAATGCATACTTATATTGCACTTACACATTTATTTGTTTGCTGTCTTAACCATTGGTGATAAACTTCACGAGACATTAATTTTCATTGCTATGACCTGTTTGTCAGGAATAGTGGCTGCTTAGTAAATCCATGTGGAATCCATGAAGATTCATTTTCTCTTTTTATGAATCCTACTACAATGCAAGATGTGTGTGACAGTTTGCATGGATTTAGTATGCTTACATTATTGCTTCTAGTCCTGTAATGGCTCTGTCTGGTGTGTAATTCTGGTTTAATTAATTTTACACATAAGGAAGCAGATAACTATTAAGAGACCTGTCTAAATTAATAGGCCAGATAGTAGCAGTGTTGGCAATAAAGCTAAATGTGCTCTAATTCTTAATTCAGGGTCATCTCTATCTTACTAAGATAAATAATTGCAAATTCACTTAAATTTGTGAAAATATTACCTGCTCATTCCAATGTCCAAATAGACAGCTTGTTACAGAGTCCAACTTTAAGAGACATCTTAAGAAAGTTCTATTCTCTTTTCTGCTACATATATATATATATATATATATATATATATATATATATATAGTTACAATTAATTCACATACACATAACCATGCATGTGCATATTTTTATGTTTGGGTAGGTCCAGTAGCACTCTATTTTCTTTATGACCATCTTTCCTTTAAAGGGATTTAAAGCACTTAGAAACAGATGAAGCAATGACTACATTCTCTCTAAGAGGTATATTCTCATTTGCCAGTGTCTGGAGAGAATTACGCTGGACTTTCCAAGAGATTACTGTATCTCATGCTAAAAATCTAAGAGCAACCCCTTCATATAAAATTGAAAACACCTGACAGCCAAGTCTCCTGTTTTTTTGAAAAGAAAAGCACAGAAGTAGGTTGATTAACATGATAGCATGAGTATTTTGCTGACCCTCTCCTGAGTAAAACTAGTGAAAATTATTTAAAAAACAACAAAAATTAAAGCTTTTAAAAATTACCCAAATGGAAAAAAATACATGAATAGATAACTATTACTAAAGATCCATGAAAATTGGTTAATAAAAACCAGGATCAAATGGAATAACATGTTCTAAATGATGGAAAAAAAATCAAAAATCCAATATCTAGCAAAGTTGCCTATATATATGACAGCTTTCAGAGGTTCTCAACCTGTGGGTCGCGACCCCTTTGGGAGTCGAACGACCCTTTCACAGGGGTCGCCTAAGACCGTCAGAAAACACATATATAATTACATATTGTTTTTGTGATTAATCACTATACTTTAATTATGTTCAATTTGTAACAAAGAAATTGGAGGTCACCACAACATGAGGAACTATATTAAAGGGTCGTGGCATTAGGAAGGTTGAGAACCACTGGCTTAGATCAATCACTAAAAATATACTTTAAAAATACAGCAAAAAATAATTTAATGGAACATAGACCTAAATGAAAAAACTACAAACTATTAGAAAATAACATAGGAGAATGTCTAGATGACCTTGGGTCTGGTGATAACTTTTTAGGTACAAACCAAAGGCATAATTTCTGAAAGAAATAATTGATAAGGTAGACTTCATTAGAATTAAACACTTTTGCTCTGTGAAAGACAATCTCAAGAGAATGAAAATATCAGCAACATGCTTGAACATGCAATAACAGGGGGTGGGGGGGTAGGGGGGAAGGGTGTGGCCAATCCCCTGTGCAGGTGGGAGAGTGAAGAACAGGCTAATCCCAGGTAAGAAGAGGGGTACTTCTTTCTCTGAGACAAAAAAAGGATGGCTATACACATTTGGAGTAAATAGAGGTTGAAGAAATATAAATCAGATACATTTAAATCATTTTATTAAAATATGAAGCAATTTTTTGGCAGAGGATCAAAGGGTATGGATATCTTTTAAGGCTCAAGATCAGTAGAAAAGTTTTAAAGCATGTAGAGAAAATAATCTGACAAATTCCCAATTAGAGATCATTGAAAATGCAGGGCTATGATGTACATTTGAGCGGTTTGCAGCGGCAAAGTGGTGCCCAGATGAGGGGGCAAAGTGGAGACCAAGGGTTGCTGACACAGGTGGTGTCCATTCTAAAAGTACCTTTATCTAATGTACACAAAAGTGCGCAATGGGCAAAGAGGGGCCTTGAAAAAAACCTAAAATGAAATTGACATTTGAGTTTTATTAAAGACCTATACTCTTACATGACCTTAGAGTAGTTGACTTAACATAAGTAACTATCTTTGTGTTAAATAGTAACCCTAAATTTAAAGAGGACACCATTAAGCTCCATTAGTCCTAGATCTACAGCATAGTAAAGCATTCCAGAATCATGATGTTTAAATTTGTAGTGGAAGAAGCAGACATTTTTAAAAAGTAGAATTTCCTCCCATCTTAGTTATGTTGGCAACATTCCCAAAGCTATTGAGTGGTCTAAATAATTTGCCAATGTATTTACAGTGTGGATTTCATTGGATGAAATTTCACTTTAGTCAAATGGCTTTTTTGACTCATAGTTTAGTTTGGACTTCCTATCTCAAAAACATAGCTAGTGTTTTCTGGAATTTCTTAATGACTTCTTGGGTAGGCAAATTCTGAATAAAAGACATGCTTCCAGATGCTCACACATTTTAGGCAAATTGTCCCTTTTGTGAAGCAATTCAAGTTTTTGAGACGTTAAAGGCAGTATTGCATTTAGATTGGCCTAATTTCAATATTGAAGGCCTCTCTTAGCCATCTAGTTTGTCATACTTGTGCATCAGAGATGAGCACAATCATCTTAACTCAGTTCCTTCAAATATGAGAAAAGAAAAAGACTATCTCGCCCTTTTTACATCATCTTTGTTATTTTTAAATATCAAACTATACATACTGTACCGTTTTACTCCGAAATTTTAGAATTCCCAGACAAATAAAGCTTAAGTAGTTTAAAATTATTATAGCCCAAAGGCATTTGGGTAATCTGCATAAATCATGCCTTCCTACCTATGCTTAGCCTCCCTTGGTGGGTGCTACAAGGGAACCACCAAATAATACAGATAATGCATGGAGTCCCAAATGAGCCCATCAAATTGATTTTCAACTCATGCCAATTAACTGAAATGAATGCAGGTTTTAGTTTGGAATAGTTTATTTCTTGCAGATTAAGACAATTGATTTGATTCAACTGTTGATTTTTCTCTCTTGTGACTTCTACCCAGGATAAATAGACTTATCACTTCTATTTGCTGATGGACAGACAGCCTCAGGCTGTTCATGTAACCTACATATTGCCAGTTATATTTCCAGGGCTGTCATACAGTCAGAAGCAGGGGGCTTTGTCTTTTTAAACAAGTCTTCAAAATAAATGCATACTATAAATTCCATATATTCTTATCTGTAAAAATAAATGCTTCTTTTAAAAAGAGTGATTTTGAAGACTTTAGCTTTCCTAATTCTCATAATAGTTTCTTTCTATTTAGCTACACTGGCCCCAGAAATTATTTTACAATAACTCAGTAAAGATGCATTTTCCTGCCCTAGCCGGTGTGGCTCAGTGGATAGAGTGTCAGCCTGCGGACTGAAGGGTCCCAGGTTTGATTCCAGCCAAGGGCACATGCCTATGTGGTGGGCTCCTTCCCCAGTAGTGGGTGTACAGGAGGCATCCAATCAATGATTCTCTCTCATCATTGATGTTTCTATCTCTCTCTCCTTCTCCCTTCCTCTCTGAAATCAATAAAGAAATATATATATATATATATATATATATATATATATATATATATATATATATATATATATTTTAAAAAGATGCATTTTCCTATTTCCCCCAGTTTTGATGCCCATCTTTTAGCTTATCCATAATTACAGGCACAAAAAAACTTTCCACCATTTACGTCTAAATTAATTGATTAACTTTTCATAAAACTAATGTCACTACAACTCTGGGGCCTTTTAGTGACCGAAGTGACAATAATTTCTGTCACATCAGAAAATATTTCTTTTTAAAAAAAGTCAGTGAAGTTCCAAAGAAAATATGAAATGCTGCAATACTGTCCCATTCTTCCACTGTCCTAAATCACTCTTCTGGCTGCAAAACTGTCACGCACAGCATGACATCTGCTAAAAATGAGTTCAACCCAGCATCTTGTCAGATGTAGTCCATGTTTTGTGTTCTCTGATCTTCTAAAAAGAACAAACAAACCCAAGCGTAGGATGGTACTTAGATGGCTCCTAGGGAAGCTGTCATTTCCACAGTAGCTTTGTTCTTTACTGCAGAGAGAGGCTGATACTAAAATTACTGGAAGAAAAGAGAAAAATAAAATAGCATCACCGGCATGTTGATGAATGTCGAGTAGAGGAAAAGACTGCACCATAAGCAGACATGACTATGGGTGCTGATACAAAATAGGAAGAGAATATTTGAATATTTTCATGACTACTTAGAGCTCAGTGGTTGGGGATAGGATAAAGTGCAGACGTGTTTCATTAGTGAAAATTATACTTAGTGATATTTAGCACTCTAGTTATAAAATTTACAAAATTTGCCTAAAATATCCTTTCTGGTCTGTAGAGATCATGGAGACACAGGCAAAATGTGTGTGTGTGTGTGTGTATAAAGGAGTCTATCATTCATTACATGAAAGGGAAAAGATGTCTAAAGTGTTAAGCAAAATATATGGATATATTTTCTGCCAAATAGTTGAGCATGTATTCACAAATATACAGTCCTTTCTCAGTAGCCATGAGGGATTGGTTCCTGGAAACCTGTGGATACCAAAATCCATGAATGCTCAAATTCCTTATATGAAATGGCACAGTATTTGCATATAATCTATGCATAGCCTCCCCTATGTTTTAAATAATCTCTAATTCATTATAATAACTAATGCAATGTAGATCATTGTTATACTGTATTGTTTAGGGAAGATTACAAGAAAAAGTACCTGTGTATGTTCGGTTTAGAATATATCGTTAGCTTTTGTTTTTTAATTGAAAATATTTTCAAGCTGGGTGGTTTGACTCTGTGGATGCAGGTATGAAGGGCTGACTGTGTGTCCAAGTAAGCTCATAGGAATACTGCTAGTGTTAGAAAAAAAAGGAGATAGAGAGAGAGAGATGGGAGGGAGAGAGAGACGGGAGGGAGAGAGAGAGGAGAGAGAGAGAGACGGGAGGGAGAGAGATGGGAGGGAGAGAGAGAGGAATTACACAATATCTATAAATGCAAAACTGGGTAGCCATTAAAATAATTGAATTAGATTCTGACTTAGAAAAATATCCACTCCATATTGTTAAATAGAATGGCAAGGTACAGAAAAAAAATGAAGAATCTGAGGCCAATTTGTTTACAAGACCAAAATAAATTTTAGTGGAACATATAAGATGAATATTTTGTGTATAGAAAAATTCTCCTAGGATAATAAACACAGGACTATTAAGGGCAAATAAGGCAGAGAAGGGCTTACACTTTTAACTGTATACACTTATATCTTGTTTGAATTTGTTAAAGCAAGCATGTTTTTGTTTGATTTAACTAAAAAAAAATGATTAAAAGTATACACTGTTCTCAGAGTAAGTGCATTTTGCATAGTTCAGAGGGGGAGGAATAGTGTCAGACTTCCAAATAGTCCCTTTTATTTATACTTCAGAACCTCTGGCCATTTTAAAGGGTAATAAATATATGTAGTTGATGGCTACAGAATGACTTACTTATCCTTTTCTCTTTGCTTTGAAGTCAAGAAATATTTGTGCTCTCCTCTCCACATGCCTACTTTTTGCACCCCCAGTTTTCCACGTGGTCTGTTATTAAAACATCTTGGAATTGGCATAATAAAAGCCTAACTGTTGTCTCTCAACTTTCAACTCCATGATTAAAAGGGGAATGAAATTATAGTACTGAGGGGTATCCAGGCTTGTGTGTATGTAGCAGTCAGCTCCGACAGGGCAGGGAAATTCTAGTCAAGTGTGGCTCCAAAGCAGACAGAACAAGCAAATGTAAGTTAGTGTAATGCAAGACAATTTAAAAAAAAATGGCATTTGTTTCTTTATTCTCTGTTTAAGAAGCAGTAACATGTTAGAGGAGAAAAGGAAAGATTAGAGTATAACTGTAGAAAAGTAGTTTCTGGACACCTTCAGAAACCCATAAATATTTAATTTCTTTTTTTCTTAAAAAACAAATCATGCAGCCAACACCAGTGCACAAGAGGGCAGGACACTAATGTATATAAACACTGTCATACAGATAAACAGAAAAAGGAATGTTTAGGCAAAGCTTGCTCTTTATTAAAAAAGCAAGTCATGTGAAAGGCAGTCAGCAGTAGGTGACCAAAGTTTCAAGCACACATTGGTTTGACTTATGTGTCACAGCTGTCATTGCCATTGTAATAAATGTACACAGAGTTCCAAAAGAGTCCACAGGACACCTTTGAATGTGTTTTGAAACCTTTTCATGTGGTTCACAGGTTCTGGCAAAGAATACCTTAACTGCCCATGTGTTTAGCATACCATTGCATATCACAGTTATGTGATTACAAGAGGCAAGTGAGTACTACAATTACTATGCGCAGAATGGGTATATTCAGCCCTTGGATTAAAAACAACAACAACAACAAAACACATACTAGTAAAAAGGCACATGGAGTTAGCACAGATTTAGCAAAAAGTGTGTCTCAGCTGCACTAATGCCCATAGAGCAGATATTATTCCACTTTCTTCTATCTTCACTGCCAGTACTTCAATTTGGGTATTTTATTATTATTATTATTATTATTATTATTATTATTATTATTATTATTACTATTATGATTCCTACTGCTACTTCTACTTAAAATATTAGACTAGCTTATTTATTTCCCTAAGTCAAATCCCTCTTTGATCTAATTCATTTTATGTTTACCACTGCCAGATTAATCTTCCTGCTGTCTAATTTTGATAGAGCTCCAAAGTCTTCCATGCCTTGATCTTGCCTGATGAATTAAGAATAAAGTCCATAGCTTACAGCTTTTCATCACAAGGATTTCAACTTACCATCCCTGTCTTTGGTGTTTCTAAACACACTTTCCACCTGAAACCCAGACAGCCTTTCCCCACTCTTGCCTTTTGAAGTTTAACCAATTCTTAATTTGTGCTCAGTTGGCAAATAGCCCAAGATTTCTTAGCAGAGTGAGATACTGAGTTGAGTTTAAGGCTTCCATATTCAGATGTCTGAAGTGGGCTTAAATATCTACATTTCAGAGTGATTGTAGAAGAGCACCAGGAGCATATTAGTTGATAAATAATTGATGACTCTCTAGGATTTCTACCAATGATCATGAGATGACAGATCCGACCTTTATATTTTAACTAGAGGCCTGGTGCATGAATTCGTGCACAGGTGGGGTCCCTCAAGATGACCTGCGGGGATGGGACCCCAGCTCACGCCCCCAGCCTCCCAGCCCTGCACCCCCACCTGGCACCCCGCCTTGGCCTGGCACTGCCCCCTCACCTGATCCACCATCCCACCTGCTGGGCAATCAATCAGGGCTGGGCCTCCTGCCCAGCTCCTTCAGTGCCTGGGAGGCAGCTGGGAATCCCCGTCTGGTTGCTGTCTGTGGGGCAATTGGCGGGGTCATTGGGCCCCCACTTGCACCTGTCTTGGCCTGGCACCACCCACTTACCTGCTCCACCATCCCGCAGTAGTCCGGGTCTCTTCGGGACCCATCCAGGCTGGCAGTGCCTCCACTGCCGCCCACTGCCAGTGCCGCGCCGCCTATGCCTGCCATGTTCCATGCCGCCCCCTGGTGGTCAGCACACTTCATAGAGAGCAGTTGAACTCCCAGTCTCCCGATCACACAACTGCCTGAGGGGACAGTTTGCATATTAGGCTTTTATTATATAGGATTTTTCATTTTCTTATCATTACTCTCTTCCCAGGTGCCCTGCTTGTTCCCCAACAAAGATTAAATGGACAGGGAAATAGGAGCAGCTTCTGCTTTGGTGTGGTTCTTCTTTAGTTAAACATGGATAGAGCCTGCATCTGGAAACAGATCATGCAGATTTTAATCTCATCTCCTTTTGCCAATTATGAATCCTACACAAAATTTTTGCCTTTATTTTCTTCAGGCATAAAATACAGAGTATCATACTTAGCTTGCAGGCTCTTAGATAGCTCAATGGAGGTAATATATGTAAGGTGCCTGGTGTGGTGTGAGTGATCAATGGATATTTGTTAAAAATAATTAACCAGTGGGTAAATGTGATATCTGTGTTACTCTTTGTATCATTACTCCAAGTTATTGTGTAATTTAAAAACAATTCTGACCCATAGTGGACAAAATAAGTACAAATTAATGGAAAAGTTACTGAACTTGTATCTGAAGTGCTCTAGCCTTTAGAGCAGGGGTCCTCAAACTACGGCCCGCGGGCCACATGCAAATACAAATATTGTATTTGTTCCCATTTTGTTTTTTTACTTCAAAATAAGATATATGCAGTGTGCATAGGAATTTGTTCATAGTTGTTTTTTTAAACTATAGTCCGGCCCTCCAATGGTCTGAGGGACAGTGAACTGGCCCCCTGTTTAAAAAGGTTGAGGACCCCTGCTTTAGAGAATCCTCTGGCATTGCTGCCCATGCTTCTCTGGGCAAAATCCTTAATTTCTATTCCTTAATTTCCTCATCTGTGAATCGTAGGGTTTATTTTAATTCTCTGTAAGATCTCATATAGTGCTAATATTCTATAGTCATATTTTAAAATTTATGTATACCCTGTCTAATTCCAGATATAAAAGAAGCATCCATCTCAAGTTGCTTGGTCACTTTTATCTCTGTCAAAATTTGCCAAGTTATGCTATGGAAATAAACAACCCAAAGTAGTAGTGTTCTATGACAATGAAGTTTTATTTCCCTTGAAGAACCTGCCCAATTAGAGTCTATAGCAGACATTATTGTGGTGAATGGAGGGACATGGATAGGGTTGGGTGGGGGGTTAATGGTAGGTTATCTTCCATGTAGTTGTCCAGACCCTAGGAGTCAGGCCTACATGAGGGAGAATATTGCAAACTGACATGGAAGAGCAAAAGAGACTGACCAGCTCTCAAACACATCCCAAAAATGACATGTTATTCCATTGGTAAAGCAAGTTATTTGGCCAAACCTATTTGAAATGAGAATCCCCTCAGCAATTATATAGCACAATTTACCATATGTTGATGGTACTCAGTATCCTGTTTCTATTTTTAACTTTATGTTCCAGCTCCAGTATTACTTTTCCCATTGGCAACAGAACACTTCCATTTCAATACTATGTTTGTGCTGTATTCTTTCATTATGTCAGAATTAGAATTCATAACCTCCTTGCAAAGCCAGCTTGTCTCCCCTTTACCTACTCAGTAATTTCAAAATAATTTTTAATTTCCTATGTAATCACTCTGTCAGCTCTATTGATTCTTCCTTTTTATCCCCCCCATTTCTTTAGTTTAGACCTTCTATATCTATAATAATAAAAGCATAATATGCTAATTAGACCGTACGTCCTTCTGGACATCCTTCCGGATGACCTTCCTGACAAAGTCAGGGCTGCAAGGGAAGCCTGGGTCCCGGGTGCCAGAGGGAAGCGGGTACTGGCAGACAGGGGAAGGAAGGCCTACTCTTGCACAAATTTTGTGCATCGGGCCTCTAGTAGTATAGTATAGTATAGTATAGTATAGTATAGTATAGTATAGTATAGTATAGTATAGTATGGTATAGTATATATCATTTCCTATGTAAGCTCTAATGAGTCTGCCTTTTAAATTCTTCTCATATCTAAACCCTTATTTTTATTTTTCACAATTTCTTTAGTTCGGGTCTTCTATTTACTTTGCAATACAATACTAGACTATACTACATAGACACTAGACAGTATAGTATCTAGTCTGTTATATTAATAGTTTTCAATGTGGTTAGTTGAAATGTTTCTTAACTGTGCCCTTCCCTTTGCTCAGAGCATTTAGTGGCTCCCTCTCCCCTAAAAACATATGATACAAACTCCTTAATCTGGCATTTAAGATTATCTATGGCATATTAACCCCAACCTATGTCCTATTATTTTCATTATATTCCTATTTGTAGCATCCCAATTAGAGAAGTCCTCACCATCTGAACACAAACCACAATTCACATTTTACATATTCTTGTCTTATGCTTTTCATTTCATGAGTAGTTTATATAATTTTACACCTTAAACATGTACCGTATCTCAATACATATTTAAGAAGGCAAAGGAAAGGAAAAGTATACCTTTTTTAGCGAACATTACCAATTGTCTGTCATTTTTCAAAGTACTTTCAAAACATTATCTCATTTATTCCTTATTTCAATTTTATGGGCTGACTACAGTTATCCTCATTTTATGTATGAAGAAAAATGTGGCTTTAAAAAGTTTAAGAGAAACAGCCAGAATCCAAGTATATATCTGTTGATTCAAAGCCAGTCCATAACTTTCTATTTAATATTTGGAACTGTTTTGGATGAACATTATTTTAGTGAGTCTATAACTTGTGGCTCCAGAAATCTTCCTTTGATTTGGGAATTTTCTAGGTATAGAGTGAACTGATTCTATCAGGTTATGGTCATTGCCCTTAAAAATTAGTCTCAGGGTCAAATAGGTTGGTGCTTATCAACTCCTTGCTTTAAGTGTGTGTACCTTCTGGGGCCAGGGAAGTCTGCAAATACAGTGTTTCCCAATTTCTGCCATAATATCCAGAATCAAGTATGATGGCAATCCCTCAAAATTTTAGCTGTTTGAAACCTGCATTTAGCATTCTATGTTTATAGCAATCCCCAAGAACTAAATAATTTTTTAAAAAATCAAGTGAAAATTTCTCATATTGTCTTACAATAGAAATCTATATATATATATAAAAGCCTGAGCAACCAGAATGACCAGAACAACCAGAACGACCAGAATGACTGGAACGACCGGAATGAACGGTCACTAGGATGTGCACTGACCACCAGGGGCCAGACGCTCAACACAGGAGCTGCCCCCTCGTAGTCAGTGCATTCCAACAGCCAACCTCCCCTGGCCAACCAACCTCCTGCGGTCCCCCTTTCTGGCTGGGACAGGGAACCGGGGGTGTGTGGGTGTGTGGTGGCGCCTTTTCCAGGGAGGCCGAGGGCTGGCTCCCTCCTCAGGGCCAGCAGCCCACCTCCTGTGCCGTGCCCTTCCCCTGGCTGGCAGGCCCCAATCAGCCTGTTGCCCACCCACTGCAGTGGTGGTGCAGCAGCAAGGGAAGGAGGAGGGGGAGGAGGCGGGGAATGGAGTGGTGGTGGAGTGCCGACAATGGCGGTGGGGGTGTCCGGTGTCCATTCCTTCCGCGCCCAGCCTGGCAACCGTTATTTCCTCTCTGGCTTGGCCCTGATCAGCCTGGCCCTGATCAGCCCTGATCACTGTCCAGGTCTAGGGACCCTGTCCTTGTATGATTTTTGTGCACTGGGCCTCTAGTAATATATAAAAATATATTACACTGATATACATTGCTATATATCAATTAAAAATCACAAAATAACCTAAGATATTCATTTTCTCTCAATAATTTTCTCATTATTAGTTGTATTTTGTAATATCTGAAGAATAATTAAAATTTGGCAGTGCCCACCACCCCCTCTTTTCCATTTCTTGGCTGCTACAGTTAGCCAAGGTTGTATAATGTAGCAAGGGATTTTTTTTCCTGTTTTGATTATTCTGGAAAGGAAGATTAGTGTGGGTAAAGCATAAAGCTAAATCTAGTCAAATTAACCCAGAAATATATAAAATGCCAAGCACAAAAGGTCAAGAAATTTCATTACTGAATACATATGGCTGGTCAATTCATAAGTTACCCTTAAAGCCTTGGTGATTTTATTAGGTTGTATATACTGAGAAAGTTAAACATCTCTATTTTGCATATTAAACAATCAGGGCCTCCACAGTTGCTTAAAAAAAAAAAATCGAGGTTGTTTATCATTGGTAATCAACACTCCCAAATATCTAGATTCTATTAAAAATTAATGAAAAAAACCCTATACTTATAACCTTCTATTTGAGAATCTTTTTACCTGTGACTGAGAGCTTATTCAGCCATAAGTTACTTCTTTAATTGTGACTAAACTTTAGAAGCTCATCTTAGTCTAAGTCAAGAAAAACAATTTATGAGCCTAGTGAGGCAAAACAATGCTTAGCACATACCTGAAGTATGCAAAGACTCAATCCTTATTAATGCAATTTGCAATAATAGCTACACAGACATATGAATTGGGATTCCTCATTAATAAAGTAGCTTGTGCCATGCAGCCCCTCACTGGCCTAGTCTTCTCTATGTGGTCGATGTCTAACAGGCCTCTGGCAGAAAGAACAGATGGCAGCAGGAATTATTTTAAGAGCAAGAGAAAGAAACTAAGGAAAAACCAAATCCAACTAAAAGAAATAACAGCCTCCCTTAGCGTTATGACTGTAACATGGATTCTACCCCTCAGGAATGATCAGAGTGCTTTTAACTTGTTTTTAAAGCCTGCACCTACCGTACGATGGCTCCACACCCACATTATCTTCTCTCCCTATCTCTGTCACTTCAGATAATTAGCACAATACACAAAGAATACTGCCCTTGACCTTGAATTTGAAGCAAGTATCTTGGTAGAGAACAAAAAGAGCTGTTTGCTTCTTTTTTTTCGGTTTTGATTATTTGAACTAAGTAATATTTAATAAGTGTGCACAAATGGGAACAAAAACACAACCAAACCATCAATGACATGATTTTCTAGAGTGAATTCAAAGTAAATGTGAATAGTAATATTTTACTTAGTAAATTCTCCAAGTGTCCTACACTTATTCTTTTAAGTATGCAATGAATATATTTATCAATGGAAATCAGAGAGAAGAAGTAAAGAGAATTCTACAACACAGAGTTGTGATTTGGATATCAAATATTCTTCTGGCTCTGTCAAGACCCGAAACCAAACTGTAAAGGTGACATGAAAAGATAAAATGTTATCTTCTTTTTATCAGCTTCCGGTGAGATGTTAATATCAGTCACCTTGGCGAGAGGACTCTATAAACAAAATTTCCTGAAGATGGTAATGTAGTGTTCAGTGTGCGCGTCCCAGAATGTTCACCAACATGAAAGTAACATGTTTTCTTCATAAACAGAGAAATGGAGTCTCAGAGAGGGGTCCAGACAGAGGCAGACTAGATGAGAGAAGAGACAAGGAGAAACCACAGAGAGGCAAACAAATGTGCATAAAATATGCTCGGGCCCCACACCTGTGTAAATACCCCAGGGTTCTGTGATGTCAGAATTCTCTTCAGCCTTGACCCAAAGCAAAAGAAAATTGCTTTAGCAACTATCACCCAAGTGCACAAGGAATACTTGTGTAAATAGATCCTTTGTGGGTTGTATTAATCACCCTGTATGAAACCTTTCACTCTGAAAGGTGCATTTCAAGGTGTTGAAGCAATCCTCGGATGGAGGGTGTTGCTTTTGGAGGAAAGCAGTCACTTCTTTCCCAGCCGCTGTCAAGTACAAGTCGTCAATATGAATAAGAGACTACGGGGACACTTATAAGAGGGGGTGTGAAGGTAAACGTTTGACGAGGGGAGTTGGGGTTAACTTGCTGGGAGCCCTTTCTATTTTTTTAATTTTTTTTTTTTTTAATTAGAAATTCCATCTAGCAGTTTCTAGCCCACGGGGATTCTGCGGCCAAATCTAGAGGAATGTGTTTACAGAAAGACTGAAATCTGTAGGGTTAGACCCAAAGCCACATCAATAACGAAAAACCAGTTAAACTTAACATTAGTGTCCTTCATTGTGTTTTAAAAGTTAACATCTTCTGAGGATTTCTCACCCTCACAGTTTGTCTCTGCCCTCCATTGCTAGTTCAAGAGTGGTTAACACATAACTGAAAAAGCCCACTGTGTTAGGAACCCGAAGGACTGTGCTTGTTAATGGGTAAGAGGGTCTGGCCCCTGTGCGTGAAATGCGCCCGTCAGACGCTCACACTGCCGAGATGAAGCCAGTGGAGCCATCTCAGTTCATAACTTTCACACCGCTCTGTGTTTTGCTTTGGGTTCCCTTCATTCAAAGCCTGTGATCTTTGGAAATGGTCCTGTTTTCCCAGGGTCTTAGCTGGGCTTCCTAGAGAGCAGTGCCTGGCAGCAGCCCCCGCTCCCAGCCTCACCGCAACTCCAACAACAGACCTCTTGTAATGACTCGAGCGCCGCGGGAGGATTAGGCTATTTGTCCAAGAGACCTGGCCTTTCTCAGTCTCACACCCCCTGATTGTGAAAAGAGGCAAATTTGTTCATGAGTTTCAGAGGAGATAAGACAGGTGTTTTTTTTTCTACTGTTTACCCTTAGACCTAGACCCTGGAGATAGCAAGGTCGTTTTTTTAAAATACTACACAAATCTTCATGATAACCCATGAGGATTTTAGCACAGAGTGGTAGTTTCATCTCCCAACTTGCATCAATTGAATTTGGTCAGGATAACTAGTTGTCTTTGCTCATCCAGGCTTCCATAATACAGCACCACAGACTGGGGAGCTCATAGACAACAGGCATTATTTTTCACAATTGTGGAGGCTGCAAGTCTGAGATTAGGGTGCCAGCATGGTCCTGCGAGGGCCCTCTTCCAGGTCAAAGACTTCTAGCTGTATCCTCACTTGGTGGAAGTGAAAGGAAATTCTCTGGGGTCTCTTATAAAGGCACTAATCCCGTTCGTGAGGATTTCACCCTCATAATTTAAGCATGTCTCAAAGGCCATATGTCCTACTACCATCACTTTTGGGGAGTTACGGTTCAACATATGAATTTTTCAGGGACACATTCAGGCTATAGCAATAACAGTCCAAATTCAAAGCTGTGTATCTGATATGAAAACTCAGGAAGTAAAGACTCACCAACCAAATGACCAACTAGGAAACACTACCAAGCAATCTTCATAGCAAGCAATATATTCTAAACAACAGGATTCCTGTAACGGGATGAATTAATACCTTGTACAATGATGAAAGATTTCTGAGCAGTTCAGAACTGTACTATGACAAGTCACATAAGAAAGTATCAAATATCTCATCAACCTGTAATCTCTCCAGATAAGTTCATGAACATTAATTAAATTTGAAATAACCTCCATGCCTATTATCTTATATACTAGGGGCCCGGTGCATGAAATTCGTGCACTGGGTGTGGGGCGGGGGGGAGTGTCCCTCAGCCCAGCCTGCCCCCTCTCACATACTGGGAGCCCTCAGGCGTTGACCCCCATCACCCTCCAATCGCAGGATCGGCCCCTTGCCCAGGCCTGACGCCTCCGCCAGAGGTGTCAGGCTTGAACAGGGGACCCCCATCTCCCCCTGATCACTGGTTCTGGCCCCCGCCCAGGCCTGAGGCCTCTGGCCCAGGAATCATGCCTGGGCAGGGGACCCCCATCTCCCTCTGATCGCTTGCTCCACCCCCCGCCCAAGCCTGACGCCTCTGACCCAGGCTTCAGGCCTGGGCAAGGGGACCATCATATCCCCCCAATCCCCGGCTCCGCCCCCCACCCAGGCCTGATGCCTCGGCCAGAGGAGTTGACCCTCATCACCCTCCGATCACCAATCACCGGATTGGCCCCTTGACCAGGCCTGAGGCCTCCGGCAGAGGTGTCAGGCCTGGGCAGGGGACCCCCAGCTCCCCGCGGTTGCAGGCTCCGCCCCTGCCCAGGCCTAACGCCTCTGGCCTAGGCGTCTGGCCCGGGCAGCGGGGACCCGCAGCTGCAGCGGCCCCGCGATTGTGGGCTCCACTTTAGGCCCAGGCAAGGGACCCCTAGCTCCCGGGACTGCCAGCTTCCACCGTGTCCAGCTCCCATCGCTGGCTCCACCCCTACTTCCTGCTATCACTGGCCAGGGCAGCAAAGGCGCCTGATTCTCCGATCATGGCTGGGGGGCAGGGCAAAGGCGGCCCTGGGGCCTTAGCTCCCTCCTGGGTTTCCGATCACTGTCAGTGGCAGGGGGCTTCTTCCTGCTTTCCCTTTTGCCTCCCTGCATTGTGCCTACATATGCAAATTAACCGCCATCTTGTTGGCAGTTAACTGCCAATCTTAGTTGGCAGTTAACTGCCGATCTTAGTTGGCAGTTAACTGCCAATCATAGTTGGCAGTTAATTTGCATATAGCCCTGATTAGCCAATGAAAAGGGTATCGTCGTACGCCAATTACCATTTTTCTCTTTTATTAGATAGGATTGGACATGTGTACTAATTCTCTGTGGAGGGAAATTATTCTTTATCACAATATTGATGCTTATATATTTATTTCTAGACTTCAACAAATATAGAAAAATTTAATTCATTTCTCTGAATATTTTACTCAGAAACTATTGTAAATAAGTTACTACTAGTACATGACCAAAGAATAGTTGTTGTTTTCTTTTACAATTAATGAAAGAGTTTGATGTGTTACATAATATACTTGTATTAAGTAATTGATATAAGTACTTAAAATGTGTGTTATCCTAATTTACAAGTATGTTTTCCACTTTCAAACATGCACTTTGTTAAACTTACATGCTTACACATGTGTGTATGGGGAAGATTGCATATGCATGTGTGTAGACATATACTTTTTTTTGGAATTAAATATCATAGTAGCCTGCCAATGTATACTGTTATTTTTAATAGCTATTGTCTGTAACTAGAGGCCTGGTGCACAAAATTTGTGGGGTCCCTCAGCCCAGCCTGCACCCTCTCCAATCTGGGACCCCTTGGGGGATGTCTGATTGCCCCCAAGTCAGACATCCCTTATAGGATCAGGCCTAAACCGGCATTCGGACATCCCTCTCACAATCTGGGACTGCTGGCTCCTAACCGCTCACCTGCCTGCCTGCCTGATTGCCCCTAACCTCTTCTGCCTGCCATCCTGATCACCCCCTAACTGTTCCCCTGCTGGCCTGATTGACACCTAACTGCTCCCCTGCCAGCCCAATTGCCCCCAACAACCCTCCCCTGCAGGCCTGGTTGCCCCCAACTGCCCTCCCCTGCCTGCCTGATCACCCACAACTGCCCTCCCCTGATGGCCATCTTGTGGCGGCCATCTTGTGATGATGTGAGGGCAGCCATCTTGTGGAGGCCATCTTGTGATGACGTTGAGCAAGGGCATAACTTCACCTTTTATTATCCTATATAATAAAAGCCTAATATGCTAATTAGACCAGACAACCTTCCAGATGTCCTTCCTTCCGGAAAAAGCCATGGTGGGTGGGGGCCAAGGCAGAGGTGGCCGCGGCAGCGGCAAGGTCCAAGGCCCTTGCTCGAATTTCATTCATCGGGCCTCTAGTAGTTTATAATAAACCTTATAAAAAGCAGTGCTGGCAGATGTCTGATTTGGGATGGTAACCTGAAAAAGTGAATGCTGATTTTTAAAAGCAAAACTCAATAACTATAAATTAAAAAAACCCACAAACCTTTCTTACAAACTATGTTTTACTTTTTTTTCTATTACTTGTAGCTTACTGCCTCGAAAGTACTGGGATTGGCATAAGACATTAAATCACATATAAGACAAATATTAAATATCTATAAAATTAGGTAATGTGGAGGAATTGTGTGCCATTAAATTAGAACAAAATAGTTATTCAAACTGGATGTTAGTATCTGTTACAAACTTCCTGGCAGCCAAGTTAAAAATAGAAAAACACATGGGGTAAAATGACAAAAATAATATTTAAAATCTATTAAAAGCACATATCTACATAAACACTTTCAAATGGCAAAATAATACCTATAAACATTATTTAATTCCCAGGTTAAAATTAAACACACATATTTTTCTGATCATCAAGTCTATTTCTGTACTAAATTCAAGAATGAATTTGTTTCGTATCATGTTTTATAAGTATGATTGTATAAACTGTCCTAAAAACCACAAAATTTACAGAATATATGAAAAATACTTTTTCAGGTTATTTTTAAGTTATTATGACATCAGCTTGAGCATAAACAAAACATTTTATGGTGAAACTTAAATGAAATATTTGTACTTATGTACATGTCTAACATTCAAGTCTAATATATTTTGAAGAAAATGGCACAATGGCTAATTAGAAAGGATTTCAGCTTAATATTAAAAAGACTTATGTTTCAACCCTAGTTCAGCAGTTTGCTGCCCATGTGATCTTTTTGTTTTATATTTTACTAGAGGCCCGGTGCACGAAATTCTTGTGTGTGTGTGTGTTGGGCGGGGGGGGGGGGGGGGGGGGGGCGGTTCCATCAGCCCAGCCTGCACCCTCTTGCAATCTGGGACTGCTGGCTCCTAACCACTCCCCTGCCTGCCTGCCTGATCGCCCCTAACTGCCTCTGCCTACCAGCCTGATTGCCTCTAACTGCATCTCCCCACCTGCCTCATCGCTCCTAACCCTCTGCCTGCCTGGCTGATCGCCCTAACCACCTCTGCCTGTCTGCCTGATGCCCCTAACCACTCTCCCCTGCTGGCCTGATCACCACTAACCGCTCTCCCCTGCCTGCCTGATCACCCCTAACCACCTCTGCCTCACTCCCCACCACCATGGCTTTGTCCGGAAGGGCATCCAGAAGGATGTCTGGAAGACAACCGGTCTACCCAGTCTAATTAGCATATTACCCTTTTATTAGTATAGATTCCTTTGTGCTTTTGATTATATTGCCTCTTTCCCCCACTTACTTTGGGTTTAATTGTTCTTTTTATAACTCATAAAGTGTGATTCCAAATCATTTGTTTGAGACCTTCATTTTTAAAAAATACATTGATTTAAATCATAAAGTCTCTTTTTAAGCACTGCTTTAACACTCCACTAATTTTTATCTGTTGAATTTTTATTTATCATGGTAACTCAGCTTCTTAGTGATGTCCTCCTTGAATTATGGAAAATTTAGAAATGTGTTATTTATTTTCCAAATATTTAAAATTTTTCTAGTATTTTTTGTTATTAATTTCTAATTAAATTTTTTCAGAAAATTGAATAGTGTTTTTTTTAAGATACATTTTGTTTGTTCAAAACAGTCTGGTTCACCCATTATTTCAAATCAGTTAAACCTGTATTGGAGTGAAAATTGAGTTATCAGCAGTTAGAGTGTGTATATATTTTTCTGGGACACCCTATGTGTGGAAGTATTTTTCTATAATCAAATTTAGAAATTTTTCAATAATTATTTCCTTATTTTTCTCTCCTTTTCTTCTAGGACTAATGGCATACACATCAAACTTCCAGATATTATCTAAAAGATCCCCGAAGCTCCATTAGTGTTTTACAATATGTATTTTTGTGTTTACATTAAGTAAATTATCTTATTTTATCTTTAAGTTCACTGAATCTTTCATTTAGTATTTTTATTCAGCTTTTAAACCCATCCAGTAATTTTTGACTTTGTGTATATCTTTTACAATTCTAGGATATCCACCTAGGTTTTTATATTATACTAGAGGCCCAGTGCACGAAATTTGTGCATGGGTAGGGTCCCTAGGCCTGGCTGGCAAACAGGGTCGATCTGTGGGGTGACTGGTGAGGTGAGTGGGGTGCCCCCACTGGCACCTGCCTTGGCTTGCCTGGGGCCTATGGGCTGGGGGCAGCTCCTGCATTGAACGTCTGTCCCCTGGTGGTCAGTACACATCATAGCGACTGGTCATTCTGCTGTTTGGTCGATTTGCATATTAGGCTTTTATTATGTAGGATTTTCACTATTTATCTGCTGATATTTCCATTCATGTGACCATTTTCACTTAATTTCTTTGACAAGATCTATAGTAGCCACTCTAAAACTCTTGTCTGCTAGTCCCAACATATAGGCCATTCAGAGTCAATGTTCTTCCTATTAACAATGTGTTTCATTTTACTGATTCCTCTCATATAGTGGGTAATTTTTAATTGCACTCTGTGCAGAATCTATTTTCTCTGATTAATGTCATTTCCCTGTTTTAGCAGGTAATTATCTTACATAGTCTTGAAATGGAAATGTGTTTTTTGAATGAAAGTCCATCTCAAACCCAGTCTTTTGTCTTTAGCTCAGCTACTTTGAGTCTGTACCATGTATGTGTAGTTCGGGTCCATGATAGAATATCTGATCACCTCTCTGGCTCTTTTCCTTCAGGAACTCCCTGCTCTTTTCCAGTAGCCATAGCTTCCCTGGCTTCATTCTCTAGATTTCCTAGGTCAAATGCTGTAGTTACTCTACCACCAGCAGCATACATTCTGCTTGCATAGTGCTAATTATCCTTGGCCCAAGGCTACAATCACAGGCCTGGGATTTCTGTTTATATAATTCCCCTTCTCTCTTCTCTGGGACATCTACTCCCCACCAGAGTCTGCCTGCTGCTGATGACTGTCCAGTGCAGCTGTTTTTGGTATTATGTCCAGATTTTTTAATTGTTTTCTTTAGCAGAGAGGGGATGATCAGATATCAACTAATTTAGATATAATTATTGAAACATCATTTTCATTTTGTATGTGAGGATACTGGTGTTAAGTCAATTGAGTAAATTTGTACAGTTAATAAGAAATAGCAGTGGAGCTGATTCCAGCTCTTAATATTACAGTAATATATGCTTAGAGCATGGTTCATTTTCATCTGAGCATATACATTTTTAATTAAATATAAATTCATCAATATCCTGAAAACGAGTAATTACACTAAGATCTTGTAATATTTTTTAAAAAATACAACAAACATTTATTTCTTCCTGTGGATCTAGGGTGAATGAGCCTGTAATAAATTCTATAAATGCTAATTACATCAACCAAAAATTTAGATTATAAACATAAGTATTAGCACAGTGAGAACTTAATAATTTCAGATCATCACTATGCTCATTGTAACAACCATGTAAATATCAAGAGAAAATAAAATCCAACAGTTTTTCTCCGCAACCATTATATATATATATATATACATATGATAGTTGTAATAACAGTGAAAGATATGAATATTTACTAATCAATAAAGATTAATTTAAAAAAATCTTTGCTATATCATAGATGGAATTTGTAATTATTAGCACTGATATGTATTTCTAAAAGTATTTGAGTAAGCCCAACACACTACTAACCCTTTTCTTTTTTTTCTTTTAATTTTTAGTTAAGGTATTACAAATGTGTCCTCATCCCCCCCATTAACCCCCAACCTCCCCCCACACACACAAACTCATGCTCCCATCCCCCCGTTGTCCATGTCCATTGGTTTGGCTTATATACATGTATACAAGGCCTTCTGTTGATCTCTTCCCCTTACCCCCGCCCTCCCCTACTTTCCTTCTGGGGAACCCTTTTCTTTATGAGAAACCAAATTGATGTAAGTATGGCATCTATGTCCATACATTTTCATTTAAATGTGAATATTTCATGGAGAGAAATTCTCTTGGAGCCAGTATTAACCTATTAAATTATTGCCTATTCTAAATGTGTAGTCACTTTCTTTTGTAATGCTTATTATTATTGGAATACTAATAGTTGGCCCTATCAAAAAGCACTTATTGAAGTACAAAATATAATTACTTTATATCTAGAAACAAGGAATGTTCCTGAATGGACATAAAGGAATAGTATTCTCTGTACTTCCTCATTGTTTTCTCCAGAAGGACTCAAAGCTACTCAGTAATTTTAACTGCAGTCACTGCCTGTGATGGAAAACAATTTGAATGAGATGCATATTCAAACTATTTGTTTAACCCAAAGGTAGCAGATAGGGTTTTAAAAATAAAGCTTCTGGCATAACATATGATGACTTTAATGATCATTGTGTTAGATAACAGGTGCTAGCCTGCTTCCTTTCCATTTTTTTTTCACCCTCTCTTCCTCTCTTCCATCTGGTTTTCCTCTTCTCCAGACTCCCATGTGTGTTTTGGTCTGTGAAGAGCAATTTGCTATCTTCAGTTTTGGGGGAAGGGAAGCCCATAAACATTGGATAGCAAGGATGAAGAAACACCTAGTTTTCCCACTAACATGCTTTTCTTTTTCTTAAAATAAGATGTTCTGCTATTTTATGGATGTGTCTTGTGATGAATGCTAAGATAGTTTTTCCCACAGGTATTCCTTAAAGGTAAAAATGCTGGGTAACAAATGGATACATTTTTATTTATTTAACTTTTCATTTCTGAAAAAAAATTTTTTTTCTGAAGCATATTACCTCATTTGAATCCCCTGGATATCATTGATACTTTTGGTTATTAATTTTAATTTTAGGATTTGCTGACACAAGGTCAACTATTTAGATGAAAACAGAGAAGAAAAAAGAAACCAAACACACAACCTAGAAAATCATTTATGAAGTTTACAGGATCTATGTGCCAAGTACTATCACATCTATTGCTGTTACCTTAGTACAGACCATTAATACATTAGTCCTAATAATTGGTCTTCTTGTCTCTAGTCTTACTCCAAATATGCTGCCTTCAGCAATGTTTCTATAACCATCTTCCATAAACAGATTTCATAATGATACTCAACTAGTCACAAAACTTTAATGACTTTCTAGTATACTTAGGACCAAAGCAATAAATGAGGACTGATAATTCTGTCTTTGAACTCTGAGCTGCAAGAATGTAGAAAACATAAATTATTCACTCAATCATTGTTTCATTCATAAATGCATAAAACACTTATTGAGGGCCAGCTATGTGGCAGGCATTGTTCAGATATTAGAAAAGACAAGAGTAGAGGTACATAACAGATTCAATTCCCTGCCTTTGTGGAGCAACTAGGGGAGAAATGCAGTGAGCAAACAAGCAAGTTGACTTAATTATGGTTTAGAAGATGATAATGATAAAGCATAGAAGGTGAAGATGTCACTGAGGGTGGGGAGGCAGAATAAATTCTAAATCAGGAGTTCCCACTGAGACACTTCTGTTTACAAGCAGCCTATGGGGGTCAGGAAAAAGGCTGTACTGATATTTTAGGGAGCACATCCCAGGAAAAGGGACTTCTGTAAGAAGCTCTCCAGGAAGGAGTTGTCTGTCACAATCCCAGAGCAGCAGAGAGAACAGCCTGACTGTAGCTGAATGACCAAGAGGAAAGGGAGGTCAGCTGAAGTCAGAGAGTTAAGTGGGGCATGAGCTAGGCCAGTGTAGGATTTTAGCTTCGACTCTGAGTGAGATAGAAAGTGACTGGCAGGTTTCAAGCAGAAGAGGGCATGGCCTGGATTACAGGGTAAAATGATTATTCTGACTGCTCTCTTGTGAATTAACTGGGAAGAGGGCCAGGGCTAATCAAGGAGGTTCAGAGGCTCCTGAATAATCCACATTAGAGATTGATGGACACCTGGAATAAGGTGAAAGCAATGGACAGGAGTTCATGTGTATTTTGTAGGGCCCTGTTATAGATACCAAATCATTATTATAAAGTCAGGTAAGGGAGTAGATATTAATTTAGAATGATAAAGACATTACAAGATGACAAGTAATATAGGATTCATAAAATTATTTTAAGTATAAATTATTAATGTTATTATTATAAGTGCTCTGATATACCTCTATGCTGCTTTTTCCCTATAATTCTAGAAGCCTTTTTTTTTGATCACCTCTTTACCTAACAATTTTATGGTAGAGAGAATAGAAAGATAGTTTTCTCATTGAACAATATCAAAACTTGTACTTTTGTGCAAGCTTGCTTGAACAAATGTTGTCTTTTATTTTTGACAGTGTAGAAAAATAACTTTTGGTTTCACAGCTTCCTCTGCAGTTCTTGCCCAGGCTATGCCTGTTGGTGGGTGGAAGCCCTCTGCACCCCCTTTTACCCTCCTTCCTTGACTTTTGGAGGAAGTCACCTCCCCAAAACACTGGGCCAACTTGGTTTTAATAGATTTACAAAGCCTGTGTCCCTGGGAAATATCACATCAACTGTATATCTCTCTGAGTATACAATGGAGATATTTCATTGCCTAACTCTTCCTTGCTGTGTGATATCACTGTCCATTTTCCTTTGGAGATCACCTCTTTTGTCTTGGGCCACAGAGGACATCCGATGCTGCAAGGAAGGACACAGAGTGAAACTCTGTCTCACCTGAGACACTTGATTGCTTGTGTCCTTGAAATTACTGGTGAAGCTTGAGACCATGAAAGATCTCCATGAGTTTAATTGGACGATCTGACCTTTTATTTTAACTGGGGGAGGGTTCAAGTAAAAAATAAAAGAATATAAATAACTCTCTCTATGATATTTGCTGTAATGGGAGTAGAAGAATAAGGCACAGCTCTAGTCAAGATATGTAGTCAAGATGGGGCTTATCTTTATTTAAATGTTTTGAAATTCCTTTGAATTATGTAAAAGAATTGGAATCATGGGAAACCCAACCTGCCTTCAGAAATGCTTACACATGTTCCCTCAAATAATAGACTATAATATTTATGACAGCATTATTATTTGTAATAAACCAAATCTGGAAACTATCCAAATACCCATCAACATTAGAATGGATCAATAAATTATAATTTGCTTTCATAGGAGAATACCATACAGCAATGGGAATGAGCAATCTACAAATATATGCAGCAGTCTTATAAACTTAATGATTGATCAAAGAATTAAGGCATGAAATTATTAATGTAAAGTCTAATAAATTTATATAATTTACTGTATTTGCAATGTGTATACAAAGTCCAAAATTAAGCAAAGTGAATCTATTTTGTCAGAAGTCAGGACCCTGGATATTCTTTGGGGGAATAATAATTGGAAGAGGACAGAAAGGGATTGTCTAGAATATTTGCAAAGTTATATTTCTTGAGGTAAATTTCACAGATGAGTTCAGTTTTCAAAATCTTGTTGAGCTGTGCATGTATGATTTAGGCACTTTTCTGTACTTCCATAAATTTTTCTAAAAAGCAATCGGCACGCAGCAACTCCTTATTCCACTTACATGGTCACGGTCTAATTAAATTGAGCCCTCCTAAATAGCAAGCTCTATAAAGAAAAGAGTGCAGTAGTAAAGAATGTAGTGATCTTTTTGGTTTTTTTCTATTTATCTTTCATCTTTAGTTCCAACACAGGAAATTCTCTCAGCTGTGCGTTCTTGCTACAGAAGGCTATCACTGCTAATGATGCAATGTCAGCCACATTGTTTAGATCATGTCTTGGCTGAACTAGATTCTTATCAATGAAGATTCTTCCATAAATAGCCAAGCAATAGGTATGGTTCTCAATTTATGAGTGGTAAAATTGGGAGGTATAAGACAAGTTCCAGCTTTGGGTTCTACCTTACTTCTTCCCCCAATATATTTAAAAATCAATGATAGAGTCTTATTTTTGCCATATCTCCAAGTTATAATGTGAAACCTGAACTCTTTTTCATCAATTTATTTGTTTAAAACATGAACTAATTAATAGTAGAAGTCTGTAAATGAACTAAGAGGTAAATTACAACATGCCTAAAGCCAGGTTAATGAGAAACAGCACAAGGTGGGTAATTTTTCTGTTTAGCATATTACTAACTGTGAACAAACTAGTCTGCTGATGACATTCAATGTTCTCATCTTCAAAGGTGAGATACATACAATCCAGATAGTTTTGAGAAAGATGATGAGGTTGTGCTCAGATCTACCAGAAAAGAATACTGAGATCTCACATAGTGGTAGCACAAACATGTCCTCTAGGGAATTTATAGTTAGGTGTATATATAAGACACTAGAGGCCTAGTGCACAAAATTTGTGCACTTGTAGGGGTCCCTGAGTCTGGCCTGTACCCTCTTGCAGTCCGGGAGCCCTTAGCACTGCCGCAGAGGCAGAAGAAGCTACTGCCACCACTACTGCGCTCGCCAGCCATGAGCTCTGTGGAAGCATACTGACCACCACCAGGGGGCAGCTCCTACTTTGAGCATCTTCCCCCTGGTGGTCAATGCATGTCATAGCAACCAGTCATTCTGACGTTTGGTTGATTTGCATATTAACCTTTTATTATATAGGATAAGCATGTTAAGTTAACACAAGGAAATAGGGAAGCTCAATGATGCAATAATGAGTTAGAATATCAAGATAGTAGGAGTTAGATGGAGGGAGCTATGTGGATATGTTGGATAAATAATGGAAAGCTACTGATGTATGTGATTTGATTTTTTTTCTTTTTACTTTATGCATGATGAACAGGAAGAGGCAGGTGGTCTGATCATCCCTGGACCTAGCCATTGTGTTCTGTATATGATTCTCAGGTCTAGAGGAGTGTCAGGTGCACACTGAGTAAATTTAGGTAATCATTCTATAATAGCTTACCAAATATTAAATTATTTTTCCCCAGCAGGTTGACAGAGAAAATCATTGACAATATTTTGAAAACATCAAGAAAGCTTTTTTTTATGGCATGCTTGGGTTGATGGGACATTATCACTGAGCTAAGTTGAAAGCTGTGGCATCATTTCTATGAAGGAACATCAGATAAAACCTTAATTATTAAAAATAACTGAGTCATTCAGTGAGTTTTAAAATTAGAATCTTAGCAACAGGGGTGGGAGTTAAAGCTGGACTCCACTCCCAGTCACAATGAAGAGAGAAACTTATGGTAATAGAAATACAAATAGAGCACAAGTATGGGGTTTAGGGTACCCCCTCCAGGCCAGATCAGCACAAATGATTTTTTACATGTGAGTAAACTGCTCCTACCCTAGGTTCTGGATTATTAAGAGGGATTTTAAAGTCCTCAGATGAAGACAAAGACTTTTAGCTGTAAACAGAGAGAATAGCAAAGTTGAGTATGAGGTTGGCCCTGACTGTTCCAAGTAGCAAGTTCCTTGGCACCTTGTGATGGTTAGTTAATTTTATGTGTCAACTTGAAGGACATTTTCGGATGAGATTAACATTTAAATAAGTGAACTTTGAATAAGAAGATTGCCCTCCATAATATAAATAGGGTTCATCCAATCAGTTAAAGGCTTGAATAGAACAAAAATATTGGACTCCGGGGGCAAGAGGGGATTCTCCAGTGGACCACATTTGAACTTCATCTATGCCATTGGCTCCTGTAGGTCTTGAGCCTGCCTGCCCACACTGCAGATCTGGACTTTCCAGTTTCCATAATCACATGAACCAATTCCTTGTATTAAATCTCTTTATACAATGAACGCACACACACACACACACACACACACACGCACACATCCTGTTTGGTTCTATTTTTCTGGAGAACCCTGACAAATACACATTTGATACTGTTCCTCCAAAAATATAAGACAATTTTGCGAGTTAAAAGTCAGATTAATGGTTTGGAGAATTATTTATGTTATTTATTATTTTGGGGTCTACACAGTTGCTTGAGACTATATATTTAGTAACATACTCAAAAATAGGACAGGGTTGTTGAAAAAATAAAATATATAAAATATCTTCTGTTTCAAAGGTATTTATTAGAGACAAAAATCAATCTAACAAAAAACATCATTTAAATTCATGTGGGGGATGATAAGCTTAGAAAAGGAGTAATTGATTATGACGTCCTAGTTTTTGCTACTTTAGTTTACAACACACATGTTCCTCTTCTGGTTACTGAGGATATGCAATAGCTACTCAGAGAAAGCCACTGCTCTCATCAATAATGAAGGCACTTGTAGTCTACAAATGACTTTCCCAGTGTTAATGTCATGTGCAAAAATTTAAATAAAATGAATAAATAAAACAAAATATAAAACTCCTCCAACAACCTTCTACAAAATGTTTTAATTTTGCAACCTTGTGAAGCACTTCTTCAAAGCTCCGTCCCTAATTCACCAAGAAAATCCTGAGCAACTAATGTTTTCCTCCAATGAAATATACACTTGATTTTTCCAGAATGTCTGTGATTTGCAATGCCTTACTGACCTCTTTAGGATATCAAGTTTCCTACCATTGTAAAGGCACATGGGAATAGAGGCTGTTGCCATAGTAATATTGCAGTTGTTTTTATCCTCAGAAGGACACAGAAGGTCAGTGAGGCCAATCCGTATTTATAACCTCTTCCCCTCAGGATATCAGAGAGTTTTAATCACACTGGAGTTCACTGTCCCTTCAGAGATCTGTCTTTCATCGGTGCTGGCAATGGCAGAGGGTGGACTGTCCTGTCAGCAACTATTGTTTCCCAATAGCCTTGAAATACTATATATTATACCTCAGAGTCTTTTAAATAGTGAGTATTAAAAAAAAAAAAACAAACAAAAAAACAGGCCGTCGTAACAAAGTACCACAAACTGGGTGATGTTCACATGGAAATTCATTGTCTGGCAGCTCTGGAACCTATGTTCGAGATCATGGTGTTGGCAGGGTTTGTTTCTTTTGAAATGAAGGGAAGGATCTGTTCCTGGCCTCTCTCATTGGCTTGTAGATTTCATCTTCACGTTCACATGGTGTGTCTGTCTCCAAATTTCCCATTTTTATAGGGACACCAGGCAGATCAGCACCCTCTTCAATGATCCCATTTAACTGGATAACCTCTGTAAAGATCCCATCTCCAAAAAAGGTCACAGATAGTCAGAGATACTGGGAATTAGAATGTCAACATATACATTTGGGAAGGGGTTGGGACAAAATTCAATTCATAACATTGAGTCTGTCAGGAAGAATACATGGCCTCACCACCATCATTTTTACCCTAAGCTGCTATCTTAACATCTATGATAATTTATTTGGATGTTTGCATGCAACAGACATTGTTAGACATATATATATATATATATATATATATATATATATATATATATATATATATATAGAGAGAGAGAGAGAGAGAGAGAGAGAGAGAGAGAGAGAGAGAGAGAGAGGTAGCTATAGATAAAGAGAAAGAATTTTAAAAATTAGGAATGGTTTTCTATAATATATGCCTTTGGGAAGAGGTGGCTAAAAGGAAAGGGAGGTTGTGGCTGTCAGGAAATGGAGTGACAGAGGAAGATCCCTCCTTTGTACAGCAGCCACTATACTGCCTGGCCCACAACATCTTCATTTGAAAAGTGCTGGATATGGGACTAGATGTTTTCTTAGAGCTAGCAGAATTATTCTGCAAATAAGCTCATTGAAATCTTAAGGACTAAGAAGGGAATTTCTCACATACAGCTCTTTAGAGTCTAAAGTTCATTCGCATTTCAGAATAGCTGTAAATTATGATGAGAGTAAATATAAAATACTATGTTTGTCAAGAAAGCAAAACTCAGAGAAAAAAATTACTACCTCAAAGTCACAGATCTCTAGTTGGTGATTCTGAATATGAACACTAATTTATAACCCAAAGGTCATATCACAGTCATATTGCTGACATTAAAAGCCAAATTAATCTCCTGATTATAGCAGAGGGAGGCATGCTTGGCAGTGAAAACAAACTTAGCCAAGTTAAAAGATGTCAAGAAAACATTGCATCCATGGGTATGTGATGAACACACACACACCTGCATGTTGTGTGTGGCTAAACACACCACTTCTAGCTATAACTTAAAATAAAGGGCATCAGTGCAATAGACAAGTAGGCAGATTTTGAAATATTTAGTATGCAAATGTTATCAAATAAGATTTCAAATCTGCATTTTAATCCATCCAAGTCTAATAATTCACAGACTAATCTATCTAGTTTAAAGGAAAATAACAATTTTGGTGGCACTAAGTGATAATATTGTATAGACATTGCACGATAAGACTAGAATGAGAAATAGAACTCATAAAGTATAATGACTAATTTTTTTTAATTTTGTAATTGATTCAACAAATATTCATTGAGTCCTTCTGAATTCCCAAACATATTTTTAAAAAATATATTTTATTGATTTTTTACAGAGAGGAAGGGAGAGGGATAGAGAGTTAGAAACATCGATGAGAGAGAAACATCGATCAGCCGCCTCCTGCACACCTCCTACTGGGGATGTGCCCGCAACCAAGGTACACGCCCTTGACCGGAATCGAACCTGGGACCTTTCAGTCTGCAGGCCAACGCTCTATCCACTGAGCCAAACCGGTTTCGGCAAAATTCCCAAACATTTTACTAGGTGTCAGGTTACACTGGAAATGTAACCTGCAAAAAAAATGCACAACTCTTTTCATTAAAATTATAAATATTATCACAGTTCCATCTCTCATAAATAATCATTATCACTTCTTCTGACCTAACTTCGCTTACTTTTATACTATTCTCTGCTGGATTTAATTAACAGAATTTATAAATTGACAAAACAACTGAAACATAGAGGAACATGTGGCATACGTGGTGAATCTTGCATCTTTGCCTCAACTTATTTTTTTAATTATAAATCCTCAGGCTTCTTAATCTCCTCATCTGTCAAGCCTGACTCTATTACAAGACATGCTCTTGTAACAATGAGTGCAATGAATGTGTGTCTCCCAAAAATGGGGGTTCACTCCAAGAAGGTCATTTTATTCTGATTTAAGAAAAATCTAATTATCTCCACTGTCTTTATAATTTGCATATTTTACCCACAATGCACCATAACACATTTTCCTTATACATTATCATGACCTATAGATGTGTCATTTTAATCCTTGTGGCTACTGTTGAATAAAGTGATGGACAGATTGAAAAAGTTATGCAATTACTGTTTCTGTCATATCTAAGTGAATATATGTTAGGGAGAATTGAGGGCAGGAGATTTCAACTGTTCTGATCTGATTCCTTTTTTTTTTATTTTTTTATTCTCCTAATCTGTCAGTGACTGTAATAGCATTGATACAATCTCTGAGCTGCTTGTCTTCCATGACTTACACATTTTAAATTTAAACTAACTTTCCTTTTTGTATGTATCTCATATTTCCTAAAGCCATGGACTAGTAAATGAAAGGTACACACCATGAAATGAGCAGGTAATTCTTTCCTCATAAACATCTTGAAGGAGAAAGCAGGAAAACAAAACCCAAGCCAACCAAATAAATAGAAATAAAGACAGAAACAAACAAAACCTAGTGCTATGACATTATTATAGCAAACAGTGGGGATTTGTAAACAGTGTATTTCACATTTCATTGTGCTTAGAATAAGATAATCACTATAAGCAGGTTTTGATTAATGAGACACTCAAGAGGTTAATTGAAGTGAATTTTGACCTGGATTTTCTTCTACAGGCTAATTATGAAGTTGGTATAACTCACTCTATAACATCACAGTTTCAGATATTATCTTCTTTCTTTATCTCAGTTTTCACTCCTTATTGTTATGTTTTAGTTTGGTTTAGTTTGCTTCTCAGGATGGGGGACTTTAGCTCAGGGTCAATAGCCCAGCTTTGAATTATGTTGAAAAACAAAAACAAAAAAAGCCACTATCATTATAAGCAGGTCTCCAACAGCACTAAACTTTATAGTTAATAATGACATTTTGCAACTGAAATAGCTCTTCTTTTGTCAAGCATACCAACAAATGTGACCTAACTCTCACATTCCCTACATAAACCTATTTCAGTTACAGAGGAGGGGCCCTTACATATCTTTAATTTTATGAACTTTACTAATGTTATTCTGAGAATTAAAACCCTTGTTTCCGAGCCTGTTGCTCTCTTAAATGTGCTTAAGGAGCTTTTAATTTATTCATTTGTTATTTTCTCCCTTTGAAGCAAGTTAGCATTTATTTTTACTCTTTTGATAGGAAAACTTCAGAAGCTATTAGAGTCAAATGAACACTCAAATAAAAGCTTTAAATCTATAAAATATCATTCTTCTCTGATATACCAAGATTTCCATGATGGTGGGTATCTTACTTCCTTTGTCTCTCTCCTCAGCTCTTTACTGGGTGGTCATAAATATTTGTCAAATAATAGCTTAATGAAGTAATATTACTGAGCTCTTACTGTGTAACAGATCCTGTGCTAACCACTTTTATGAGCATCATTCCGTTAAAGATCACAAAAACCCTATGAAGTACATAAAATGATTATCTCCATTCTTAAAAGATGAAACAGAAGATTGTGCCATTTACCCATTTAAGTAGATAACAGAGCCCTGGTATCAATCTAAATAAATGTGTGGGGCTCCAAAGCCCATACTTTTAGCCATTATTCAATCACCAAGGGAAATGACTCTATTGTGTACCAAATATGACACATGCTCCCCTCTAACCTTCAGTCTTCCCTGTAGTGAGCTTGAGACCATGTAAGTCCTTCTAGCAATGGACTATGAACAGAATCAACATGTATTATTTTCAGTCTGAGGTAATCTATGGGAGAGGGGATGTATTTTTCTCATTTTCTCTTCTGCTACAGCAACACTGGAAGCCACAGGTTGGCATTCTCCTGAGATGGAAGAACCTCCAAGTGCCCAAGTGCCCAGGTGTCTATGTGGAACAGAGCCACCCTCCATTCCCAAGATTCGCTTTAGACTTGTGGTAATAATATAATGAGATTTGGGGGTTAATTTGCTATTTCAGCAAAATACAACATTTCCTGACTAATGTAGAGTCCTGTTGAGAAAGAAAAAGGGACTTGAGTTACTAAATGAGTAAATGACTGATTTTATTGGTTCTAAGTGAGTATATATTATATTAAGAAGGATCCACGATTCTTACAATCATCTCTAGATGACATCACACAACCCATGAAAACTTCTTTAAAAGTTCTGAAATTTCTTAGTAGAAGAATGTAATAAAAGAAAAAAAAAAGATGCAGCAAAATACCACCAATATTAACTTTTGGAAAGTATTTACTTAAGCATTTTATTTCTTCCTTTTAATCTAAGAGGGCAAATGTTATTGAACTTTTAACTTTAGGGGGAAAGGATAATGTGATATTATGGATCTTTTATTCTTCAGTGAGTAATATTGACTTTATTCCATTTGATTATAAGCCACTTCAAATCAGACCTGTCTGAGACCCACAAAGCTCTGGGAGAGGAAGGTTCTCATGTGGGGACTTGTAAGGGGATGGAAATGGGATGGGGAGAAGAGGCAGCCTGATAAATGTTGTAAATAAAGTCTCACTCTTCTGTCTAAAGATTCCAAGACATCGGGAGTCAAGGTTTCTAGTAGTGTTAGTCTCTACAAGATATGACTCAGTCATTATGAGGTTCATTTGGTCAAACTGAAAGAAGAATTGTTAGCCATTGATGTGTATATTCTAAAAATATGCATAGGAAAAACCATCAGAAACTTGACTTTGGGAGCAGAGATAGTGCCTGGGTCTCAATAAGGGATAAGCAAGCCTATGGCATAGCACAACACTGAACCATGTGGTTAGGTGAACCAGGGAATCCTGTTGCTAAAGATGTTACTTTGGGCAAGGAGCCAGAAGGCATAGCTGTTGATATTACCAAAGCCAAGCCATTAACATGTCAAGCTCAGCTTTGTGTAATTTATAGAAGTTTATGTAGTATGGAAAAATAATATCTGAAATCTCTCCTAGCCTTAATATTCCTAAAATCTCTAAATCTTATAATGAAGTGGTTAAAACATGTACTCTTAATAGCTTTGTAACCTGGGACATATTACCTAAAGTTTTTGTACTTATTTCTTGATCTATAAAATGAAAATAATAACAGGCTCTATCTCATAAGGTTGTGTAAATAAAATTAGGATAATATCCACTAGTGATTAGAATTCTGTCTGACATGTAATAACCAATTTGAATATGAATGACACTTGTAGATAAAAATCATGTATTTTTAAAATTGTTTGCTCATCCTCTACCAGATGAGTCAGCAAAATTCTCCTCGAAGAATGATCTAATTTGAGATTGGCTAGGATTATGTTTACGTAATACAGCCATAAATTGTGTAATTAGTCAAGTTGTTTGTGTTCATTATAAATGTCTTTCCTCACGTTTACCTCCCCACAGTCTGATCTCATGTTCTCTTCAGAGTGAACTAGAATTAGTTGAATGTTAGCTTGCAGGGTACTAGTTTAGCACATTTGCATAATTCCTTTATGACTATTTTATGGTGGAAGTTGTACTCTAAGGAAAGTGTTTTTTTGTGTGTGTTTTTATAAATATATAATGTTACATTCTTATTTGTTTACTTATTTATTTAGAGGCCAGACACCACAGTCCGAGAGAAGATTTATTCATTTTCTCTACTACCAATACAATGTGGATAAGATTCCTCAGTAGGAAACTGGTCCAGAACGGGGGGCACAGATGCAGAGCAACACTGGAGTGGGTTTTCCTGCACCACTTGTGGCTGGGACTAGAGTGATCAGTACAGAAAGAATGATAGGGAGACCTAATCAGTTTGGCTCAGTGGATAGAGCATTGGCCTGTGGACTGAAGGGTCCCAGGTTCAATTCCAGTCAAGGGCATGTACCTTGGTTGTGGGCACATCCCCAGTAGTGGATGTGCAGGAGGCAGCAGATCGATGTTTCTCTCTTATTGATGTTTCTAACTCTCTATCCCTCTTCCTTCCTCTCTGTAAAAAATCAATAAAATATATGTTTTTTAAAAGAATGACAGGGTATGATAGATATGAAGCTGGGGGGATAGGAAACCTCTTAAAGTGACAAGACAAGGCTTTCTCTGAAATTTTGTTTGTTTTTTTTTCAGAACTGAGTAAGGATAATTGGGCTGGTGTTTACACTGAAGCAAGAAGAGACAAGCATGTGGTAATGATGGAGATGAAATTGAGAGAAGGCTTATGGAAAGGTAAATGTCATAAGGAAGCTCCCTTCTCAATCTCTTGGTAGATAAAACCTTATCTAACTCTGAATTTTACTTTTATATGAAATGATCTTTCCTTATGAAACCACACACACACACACATATACATATATATATAATAAAAGCATAATATGCTAATTAGACCTGATGTCCTTCTGGATGACCTTCAGGATGAAGGCGGGGCTGTGAGGGAAGCCTGGGTCCCGGGTGCCAGAGGGAAGCTGGTGCCAGCAACCAGGGGAAGGAAGGCCTACTCTTGCACAAATTTCATGCATCGGGTCTCTAGTATACATAAAATTTAATATCAAAGGCTTTTCCCTTCTGTATTCATGTGTACTCTATATTTTTGGCCCTTAAATTCTAGATTAAGCTACAGAAATATACTTGTGTTCTACCATTATTCTTCCTTCAATACCACCGAAGGAAAAAACATTTCATTGGAAGATTCAGGAAGATATTTATTGGCGAATGAACAGAACAAACACATTATTGTGCAATATTCAGGGGCTTGATGGCTTGAAAGGTTTACATTTCAACAAGCCCATCTGATTTTCAGGTGCTTCAGCGCAACAGAATCTCAACCCACATCCCTGGGACCTTGCTACCATTACCTTGCAACAGGGATTATTTAGCACCTTGAAAAGCCACACCAGAGTGTCAGTCATTGCTGGACTGTTGCCGAGACTATAGTCATTTCCAGAAGGTAAAAGGGTGAGCTGTGTTTATTCACTCCAAGATTAACTGAAAGTGGAAGGACTTTGTTAAGGAATGGTGCCATGAAAAGAGTCAACCTACAATGTTGCTCCTTTTCTAGAACCCTGCCATCCCAGGGCATAGTTTGTTCAAGCTGAGGCCTGCTTGCCTCTTTCACAGTCACACCAGCATCTGACACAGGCAGGGGAGGCGAGGCTATAATCCGAGCCAAGATACTAATTATAATGAACATGAAAGGATGCTAAATTTGGCTTGAGAACAAAAGCCAATGACTGTTCTTTTAAAAATCAGTTCTAACATTTGATTTTCTTAATCATTTATGGGGATTGTGATAACATTGGAAAATAACACTGCATAAAGCATTAGTAAACATTGCTAAGGAAGAATTGGCCCAAAAATAATAACATTACATTTGGTTAAGAAGTCGGGCTCCCACCAGGGCCTCACTCCTCATGTATTCAACCTTTTTGTGCTTTTTGCAATAAACAACATCTCTGGTTTGCCAAATCATTGCCTCATTTAATTATTTATATCAATCATCCTTAATAATATGGATAGAATTATTTTTATGATTGCATTTTGCATGGCCCTGGGAAAGAAGTTCTTTTGCTTTTAGTGAAACCTACGTGATTGAACGTAGTGTGCAGAAGACTGTCCCCGGCAGAGGGCTTGTTCTCAGCCACGTGTTCTCGCTCTGCACTGCTCTTTGCTCCTGAACTTTGCCTTAATGGGATGTTACCCTCTACTTCATGATCCCTTCATCTCTCACCATTTCATAAACCCAATTCCATCTGAGCTTTCAATGCATTCTCCTCCCAACTGAAGGCAGATTGATTTAGCTTCAGCATTCCATCTTTGCATATTACAATGTTTTTTTTAAAACGTATGTTTTTATTGATTTTAGAAAGAGAGGAAGGGAGAGAGAGAAACACTGATGAGAGAGAAACATCCATCAACTGTCTCCTGCATGCCCCTAAATGAGTATCAAGCCCACAACCTGGGCATGTGGGCTGACCGTAATCAAACCAGTGACCTCTTGGTGTATGAACGATGCTCAGCAAACTGAGCTACGTTGGCCAGGCTGCACATTGAAATCTTTACCAATTAAAGTTCACATTGAAGTCTCTGAACTGCTTCAACAAAACCAGAATTGTGTACTGGTTGTGTTGGTTGTCAAAAGGAACCCTGATACTCTCTAGCCGTTTCAATGACAACAACATTTATAGTACAGCAACAAGAATTAATATCAAAGGCACTTTGAGTATATCTTTTCCCTAAAAGCTTAGGTAAAGTTTAACTCTCATCACTAGCATAAACCCCTGAGCCTCCAGGGTAGAGAGGTAGAATTGTGGCAAAGCAAACAGTTAACCTGGGAGAGCTTATCCATTTTGGACCTTGCCAGATGAATCTAATGCCTAGAATCCTCTGAAAGACTTCAGGGAAGCAGAGTCCCCTTTGTTTCTCTTCTCTTAACTGTCTCCCTGGATGAATTCAGGCAGTTTTCCAATTCATGGATATCTCCCTCCAGCAAGGTCTGATCGCTGTAAGTGCATGGCTGGAATGGCAGACTCTGCTTTGGCAGAAAGCCCAGAGTAGACAGATACTGTGCCTGGGAACCCAAGTTCCCAATCCCGGGAAGGTCAACCTGAGATGAACTGCAAGAAAGTCACTTTTCAATCATCCTGATTTCTCCTCATTTAAGCAGCGCTGGAAAGCGCAGACACTGCCAGCACGGCTATTAAGATAAGTTGGGCTCATTTAACAGCAGTAGTAAACCTGGGAAGCAGTCTCCAAGGAGCGAACCGCCAGCTATGCTGGTAAACAAGTGTTTGCTCTTGTTAACAGCTGTGTGGGTTTGCAGTACCAGGTGTGCTATGTAAACGCAACTCAACGCCGCATTTATCACTTATTAAGAGTTATCAAAATGCACCGTGCAGACCACCCCTCTGGCAGTTGTCACAAATTAGGCTGGCTGGCATTTGTCAGGGGGCTCAAAAGTAGATTCGCAAGCTTCCTGTAAATCAGAGATGATATCAGATAGGCTCCAATGGAAATACTGCACTGTGAAAAATAGGTAAGTAAAAATCCGAAGCCATAGTCCTGGATAATTTTCACAAACAGTTAATTCTAAGTTTGAAAGGAGGCAGTGAAGAACTTTCTTGCTGAAACAAAAGTGTTCGACAATCACAAAGACGGGGACATTTACAATTGCGTTAACTGATTGTGATAAAGAGATGTAGACTGTTGGTTAAACTACTGCAAAGCCTATCAAAAACCAGACGTTTTCATTGCAGCTGATATTCCATATCCTGTTGTAATAGTGGGACAGAGACTGGGCTGCAGAGTTTGTAGGTACTAGTTAGGCGATTAATTTGATGGTAAATTTCTCTCACTGCTACATAACATGCTTAATAACCTATCATGGATATTGAGCTGCTCTGAATACTGAATCATTGAATTTATGAATTGGAAAGTACCTTCGGAGCTGTCTAATACATCCGCCCTCTGATATATTAAGCTTTAATAGAGAATCCCTTTAGAGTCACTGAGGAGCTTCTACTCAAATATTTCTAGTGATAAAGAACTCAGAACTTCATAAGAAATATATTTCATTTCTGAAGATCACATTCTTCAATTAAGCTAAATTACTCTTCCCCATAATTTTATAGACTCATCCTCATCCAATCCATTTGCTCGCACTGCTTTATATCAGAATGAAATTATCGTGAGGGAAGAGACTGTGTTTGTCTTGTGCATTTTTTACACTACACCATTTAGTACATGGCCTTGCAGTGAACAAATAAATGCATATGGCTACTGAATGCGTGAAACATGCTGAAAATATTGATAATCATGAAAATGTTGATATTCATGAAAATATGGAGGAGATAAAATTCCTTTAATTCTTATCTTTCAATTATAATTCATATATTTACTATCCTGATTGCTCATTTATAGGCTTATTTAAGAGTATATATTCATTTTGAGAATGAGAGAGAAAATATGCCACTATCTTACCATGTTAATGCTAGTGTTTCTTGGCCATAAACAACTTTAAAATAGTGTAATCCCTTTCACCAAGTCAGGAGCCACATTGATCACTTATTAAGAATTCTCAAAATGCACCGTGCAGACCATCCCTGTGGCATGGTCTATAGTTATAACTCATGATGAGGACACTATATGCACTGTTGCTTCTCACAAGAAGGTCATGGTTCGAGTCTCAGTCAGGACACGTGCTCGGGTTGTGGGCTTGACCCCCAGTGTGAGTGCAGGAGGTGGCCAATCAATGATTCTCTCTCATCATTGATGTTTCAGTCTCTCTCTCCCTCTCCCTTCTCTGAAATCAATAAAAAAATATTTAAAAAATGCAAAATGTATAATTCACTATAATTTGACATGTGAGGGACCCAACCAATTTCTATAGCACCAATTAGAAGCCAATTAGCTTCATTATGATGGGGATTTTTTTATGAATATACTAGATTCCCCACTCCCTGGGGGATTGGACCTAATCTGGCAGCCAGACATCCATCTGGCAGCCTGGGAGCCCTCGGGGGATGTCCGACTGTGGCTTAGGCCCGCTCCCCTGCGGCCACCTCTGCAGAAGGGTAGTGGGTCACACCGGGACCAGGCCTGTGCTGCCACCTCTGCAGAAGGGGTGGGGGATGCCAGGACTGCCATGGCTGGCCTGGTGGTGCAGGCTCACTGGTCCCATCTCTGCCCACTGGTCATTCGGGAAGGTTGTTCCAGAAGGTCATTCCACCATCCAGTCTAATTAGCATATTAGTTCTTTATTATATAGGATTTCAAGGCCTATCTAGAAATTGATAAAAACACATGACCTTCTCATTCATATGTTGGTGCTCAACCACTGAACAACACTGGCTGGGCCATTTTGCATTTTTTAATTAAAATTGAAGACTTTAAAAAGTTAGAAAATTCAGCTTTTTATTTGTTCCTCATCACTTACATTATACTTAATTCCCTGATTCTGAATTTTGTTAACAGTCACCACTGATATGTTCCCCATTGCTGATAAAGATTATGAAAACTTTCTGGGTCAGTTATTTCTAAGAAAAATAGTTCATGTAATGAGTATCAGTTTAGTACCTACTATGTCCAAGAAATAGTTCTAAATACCATCCTTTATAAAGATTATATTTTGTGTGGGTGGGAGAAATCAGAGAATAGTAGAAACTTATGAGTGAAGAGATACTTATTAGTTAATGATAATGGAAAAAATAGAGCAAACCATGTATTCTGGCCAATGAATGGGACTGATGAGGTCAGTCAAAGACTACAAAGTTGACATTTGAGTAAAGGAGTAAAGGAATTAAGGGGTTCTATAGATAAATGGGAGGGAGTAGACAAAATCGGCTATTTCATTGCTGCTGAAACCTTACCGTGTGTATAAATGGAGACCAGTGACACAGAGGTCTATAGATAACCAAACAGGGCAGCATAATGTGTTGGTATAGTCTGATAGTAAGAGGGAAAAAGCTAAGAGGAAAAAAGAATGAGTTTAGTTAGAAAAATCATACCATCTATAATAATAAAGATATAATATGCTAATTAGACCAGACGACCTTCCGGACGAAGCCACGGTGGCAGGGGCCAAGACAGAGGCAGGTGTGGTGGTGATGGTGGTGGGGGCCAAGCCCCTTGCATGAATTTCGTGCATCGGGCCTCTAGTTTACTATAAAATACATAAGTAGCTTCCCCAACCCCTAATCTCAGCACAATGCTCAGAATTTGTGATTTTCAATTCTGTGGCCATTGTTTGAAGGTATTTGACCATACTGTCTCATTTTCATGTGCTGTATGACTTTTGGTTTCCATTCGGTGCTAAATGTGTATAGTCCAAGAGTATCACATGGGTGCCTCCTTTGCATTCAGAAATGGATGGGAGAGGTTTCAGGAAAGCTATTGAATTTTCATAAGGGCACTCAAATGAAACCTGCAAGCCCTTTGAATTTATTTCATTGCTATGCAGAGATCATATACATCTGCATTACCTTTTATAATACCTAGTTACTTATTTTCCTCTGTCCTGTGGTAAACCAAGACAATACTACTTCACAGAAACTCTATTATCTAAATTTTAAAAATATTCAGTGATTTTTAGGTGTGTTATGCATGTGGCACATACTTGTGAGCTTTCTCTCTCTTACACATACAGCCCTGTAGCTGATTTCTAGAAAAGGAGATAAGCCAACTGTGTCAAAAGAAAAAGGCCTATTAAAAATAACATCAAATCTTCCAGGTATGACCTTCTTACTTTCTGCTCTTGCTAAGGAAACATAATTCAATCCTGCCTTGGCCACTCTCCTTTGGCAGAAAACTTTAAGGTGGTGAATCTGTGAAGCAATGAACTTTGATAATGTCATCCTTTGGATATCTTGGCTTCGTATTTATCATCATTTAGAAAAATGTTTGAAATGTGGACTTAAAGAGGCTGAATAAATGCTGAATGTCCTATGCATATAAATTCATTGGTTAATCTCTTCCTGTTCCCCCCACCTCTTTCCCTCTGAAACACATCAGTTTGTTGCATGCTTCAATGCATAGCCCATGGACAGACAACAGTGCCGGGAAGGCCTAGGGAGGGAAAGGGAGTGAAGTGGAGAGGATCAGTGGAGGAGAAGAGGGGAACATCTGTAATAGTTTGAACAATAAAGATGACTTTTTAAAAGGCATGAAAAAAAATGCTGAATGTCTTTTGTTGGTTTTTGCCTATGGGTTGAGTATAGAATGGAAGATAGATGTCATTTTTTTTTCTTTCTGCACAGAGATATTCAATATTTATCTAGTATCATCAAAACAATCCAATTAGCAGCACTTGGGGACCAGAAGATAGCCCTACTATCTATATACTTTAATAGTGTCTCGAAATCACTGCAATCTAATTTCCAGCTTGAACTGAATGTAAATGGGAGTTGCCATAGATTTTTTTTTAAGTTTAAATCATACTATTTTAGTTCCATTCCCATCATGCTTTTCTGGTATGCATATTAAATGTTTTTATTTAATTTACACTCCGAGTTGTGTAAATTAATACTGCTATTTTGATTTCAGTTAGACTTTTTAATTTTCAGATTAATCATTTGGATGAAAGGGAATTGTTTGCCAGTTGGAGCCTGTTTGCATTATCGGTGAATTATTCAAGTGCTCTCCCCCATGGTGCTCAGAATATCAGCCCTGCTTTTCCCTTTCACCCCCTGGTGTTTCTCTCCTCCTTCGACAGCATCTGAGTGGAGCAGAGAAAGCTGAGCCCCTATAGACAAGGATTCCATTTATCTAGGGCCCAGGAACATGAAGGGAGGGTCTGTGTGTAATGCCTCCCGTAGAAAAACAAAGGCTTTGCAGCTACACTCATCTGCTGTCTCCAACTTGATGCTCCAGGCTGGAGCAGACGGAAGGGAGGAAGTGTTCCCACTGCCAAAGTAAATGGACATAAAAACGTTCAGCATCTTCTTTATAACCACTGCAGGTTGAACAAGCTATTCCCCATGCTCTCTTCTCTTTCATTCTCCAAAAACAAAAGTAGAGAGAAAACTGCTGGCAAAGGTAACAGCAGGTAGAATAGTATTCCTCTGTGAAAGAATCACATACCCTATCTGAGATCCACCCTGGCCTGGCACCCACAGAACTGGAGAGAACACCTTGGTTTGTGGAAGGGCAGAAAAATAAGAAGTCATGTGGTATACCTAGGGGCATTCCTTCTGGCCCCTGTGTGATCTCATTTTCCCTGACAGCACCCTCATTGCATGGCTTATCACTCCAGCTTGGAAGTAATAACTTGTTCCCAGCCACTGGCCTCTTCCTGCTTATCCCTCCATGCCATCACATGGTGCCAGATTAATTTTCCTACCAGAGGGCTTTGCACGTGCCCTCCCTCTGCTTTAATGCCTGCAATTGACCCCTTTGTTGCTCCCGGCAAGATAAGGCTCATACTCCTTAATCAGAGCAGTTGACACATTCTGAGCTTTTCTTTCCTTGTTGTTTTAAGTAAGGGTTCTGTTCAAATCTAGCCCGCTGGGTCTTTTTATTCGGAGAAGACAAAATATATTTTCCATATACTGCCTTCTTGTCTTCTTTCCTCCATTTTATGCTCTCCCTGGCCGTTATGCCCCTCTTGAAAAATCATTCTTTCCAATCTGATTTCTCAACACTTATCTTTATATACCCTGATATATTAGGACAACTACCCCCCATGTAACCATCTCCTTCCTTTTCCTCACTATCTTTTTGGCCTTTTGTGGGTCCAGTGAACTCCTACATACCCTACAAAGCCAAACCATTTATTTATTTATTTATTTATTTATTTATTTATTTATTTATTTATTTATTTTGCTCTTGATTTTCTCAACAGAATCCTGAGGAAGAATTAGCTACCCCCTATCTGCTTTTCCATTCATCTTTATCTGTATACTTTTTATTGCATGCCTCTTTTTTTAGAGTTAGTGTTTATGTTTGTATCTTCTACGTCATATCCCACACTGCAACTGCCTGAGGATAGGAGATGAAATATAGTTATTTACATGTTTTTCAAACTTAACCAGTACATTGACACATATTTGGTGCTCAGTAAGACTTTATCATCAAGAACAGATGCCTTACTTTTCCTTTTTCACAAACATTAAGTGAAAGTAATCTCTCTATAACAATCATTAACTGAAAAAGAAAGAAAAGATAACTTTGTTAAGCAATTTTGCAAATGAAAGAGCCAACCTGAAATGTTGCTCTTTTCCTAGAGCTCTGCAACCCAGAGCAAAGTTTTGTTCAAACTGAGGCCAACCCGTCTCTTTCACTGTCACACCAGCATCTAACACAGTCAGGGGAGGTGAGGCTATAATCTGAGCCAAGATAATAATTATAAAGAACATAATTTTTCTAGATTTTTTTTGCTTTCTTGTCCTTCCTGGACCCCTATAATATTAATTTTATGTTGCTAGATATTGTCACAGTTGCCTTAGTGAATTTTCACTTTTTTTATCCCTTTTTCGTTTTGCTGAGCTGTCTGAGTAAGCTTCATTGATTTGTCTTTCAGCTTGATGATTTGTTCTTCTATTCCTCCATTTTGATTTGAAATCCCTCTAATACAATTTTCAGGTAAGTTGTCACTTCTCTTTGATAGTTTTTTTTTTTTTTTTATTCTCACTTTGTTTATCCAAGTTCAGATAGCATCTTTAAGACCTTTACTTTGAATTCTTTGTCAGGTAGATGATTTATCTCCATATCTATATGTTTTGTTTTTCTCTGGGGCTTTTGTCTTGTTCTCTCAATTTGAACTTATTCCTATGTCTTCTCATTTTGCTTGGCTCCATATTTGTTTCTATGTATTATACAAAACAGCTACCTTTCTCAGTGTTGAAGAGTGACCTTGCGAAGGTGATCATCCTACAGACCCTTGCTTTAACTCTTGGCTGTCTCTTGAACTTTTGTTATTGTCCAGTCCACCTGAGTCATTCTTGATATACTCCCATTAATGAGGCTATAACCAGACTTCTCGATGTCCCAAAGGGAGGTGTGCCGCTCCAGCATGGCCAAGGGTGAACCTGAGGAGGGGCGGTGAAGGATTGAAGACAGACAAGAGAATACAGTTGGGCTCGGTGGATCTCCTATGCCTGGATGAGGACACAAAAGACCCAGCCACAAGGGTAGATTAGCATGTATACAAATGTTCTTGTTTTGGCAACACTTGCTCCACCTCCCACAGCCCATTAGCTACTTAGGAAGGAATTAGGGAGGGCTACAAGGTCAGGTTTAATTATAATAGGAGAGCTCTGCCCTTCAGGCTAGGACTTGTTTGTGACCCTGCCACAGGTCCCCAGGATAACTTGACCCTAGAGCAGCTCCCTACAGGGAGAACTCATTTAGCATGAGAAGCTATATCCTCAGGCAGCAGATTTTATAGTATATACATTTATATATAGTTCTGTGGGACTGCAGTTGTTATCCCTATTGGCCTCAACGCCATAACATGTGGAGGTGGCATCTTTGTGACATTTGGCAACTTTAGAATTCCAGACAAGTTTCTACCTGGACATCCTCATTGTTGTTGAGCTGTAGTGAGGCCAGGTGGTTGCACAAGGATGGTGTCTCCCTGCCTTTGTTCCCTGGAAGAACCCCCCCTAGCCTCTAGGTATGTAGAAAAACTGAAGCCGGTCCCTGAGGCTGAAGCTCCAGGCTAAGTAAATACAGCTTTTTCCCAGGAAGATTGGAGTTATATTTCAGTCTGCTCTTTGTGCATTGCCCTGGGAGTGGCATCCTGACAAAAGCTGTCTTTCAGCTTCTTATAGTTCCAGGGGGTTCAGTTTCATCAGCCCTCTTGTACCAGGGTGAGGTAATCAAGGAGTGTCTCCTGTATGGCTGGTGTTTCCCAGCTGGCTTGTGCAAGTCAGCTGTAGGGTGTAGGAAGGGAGTCTCAATCACTGGTTTCAGGAAGGCATCAACAATTTTATTTGAGCTTCAGCAGTGCAATGAGAAAGATTTGCCGATGTTCACATGCCAGCTTTAGGATGGGCACAGGAGAAAGCCATGACCACTCATGGGGCAGCCACAGCCAGGGGGCAGGCGTGTGGTTTCACAGCTTTAGCTGGGGAGTGAGAGAATGCCCCCGACCAGTCACACTCTCAGCCCCATCCATAAAGCAGGAAAGTGTAGAAACCATCTATGCTCTCTGTTTTTTTTTGTGTTTTTTTTTTCTTTTCTGTTGTTGTTGTTGTTTTTATTGATTACAGAAAGGAAGGGATAGAAACATCAATGATGAGAATCATTGATCAGATGCCTCCTGCACACCCCACGCTGGAGACTGAGCCCGCAACTCCAGCATGTGCCCTGACCGAGAATCAAACCGTGATCTCCTAATTCATAGGTTGATGCTCAACCACTGACTCACACCAGTGGGCTATGCTCTGTATTTAAAGAGGCAGTGGGATAGTGCCTTGACTGCTCGCCACTGCATTACTTAGCAGAGCAGTGGGAGCATGCTGTGTCTAAGCTCACTCCCTTAAAATAGCAGGTTAGGTGGAGAGTATAATAATGGTGTCTGTCAGTTCCTCAGTTTCTGGGGAGCATTTCAAATACTCTAGGTTAGCCCATACTTTAGGTTAGCAAATGAATCTCCTTTCTGTATAGAATATAGGTACTTTTCGAACTGCTGTTCCTTTTTGTTTTGTTGTTGTTGGGTCTGGGGTAAGGCCATACCTGAACCCTTTAAAAGGGGATTCCCAGTTTCCTATAGCAATGTGGGTCCCTCAGATGTCAACTCCACTGGTGTTCTCAGCCATCTATTTTTGAGGCTCATCTCTTCCCTCCAGCTTTCAGGGATTGGGGCAGATGTGGGGCACCAACCCTCCCTGTGTGGAAGAAGTACCTGTCTGGTGAGAACCTTCCCTATTGCATGTTGCCACTCCAGGGGTAGGGTTGTTGCTGCTTCTTACCATATCTTTGTGGTTCCTTTATCTCTTCTTGTAGTTTTCAGATCATTTTTAGAGGCAAATGCCATGTATGTAGCTGTAAATTTGGTGCGTCTGTGGGAGGAGGTGAGTTTAGGACCTTCCTACACTTACTTACATCTTCTTCCTTCAACTCTCTTTCTGATTTTTAATAAAGAAGAGGCTGAGGTGACTGCACAGTGACAGATTGTGATGGAGACCTTTCAACTATTATCTCAGGAAATAAACACTTTACCATCCAAAACTAGTATTTTTTTAATCACTAACAATAGCTGTAACTATGAAAATCTTTCACTCCCCTAGTTTTCAACTTTAGAATATCAAATCTCAGAGGGATTTGTTTTATCATCTCTAAGGTGCTGCTTGGAAAAAGAAGTGACAGCTTTTGAGTTATAAGACATACATCTGATGCAGGCCTGTCAGTCATCCAGCCCCTCCATCAAGAATAAAGACAAATACTCAAATTCTGGGATCATCAAGCAACCTCAAGAAATGGAAATTCAGACTGTCATTTCTGTGGTTCTGCTAGTTTGCACTGGTCCTCTTAAAACCCACTTCGTCCCAAACATTGGAACATGTTAACACATTAGTGACATGCATTCCTATTCTCTGTTGTTCACCGCAGAAGTGAAAGAGTTAACAATTTCCTGTAAGATGTTGCTCTGAAATAATTTGCATTCCAAGAGAGAGCAGAAAGTTATGGGGGGAAATTATATCCTTCTTGGCATGTTTTCAAGCTAAATTTGGGAGACCAGAAAAATCTGAATAAATTATAAAGCCTACACCAAACACCTTAGAAAGTGATTTAAACCGAACCCAATTTTTTAAATGTTCTCAAATGACTATTTGACACTTTGACTTTTGTGTGTTAACAACATTCAGCACTGCTCTTTTTAATTACTGAATTTCTCTGCATTAAAATTAAATCATAAATACTTTTTTTTTCCAAAGGGGAAAGAAATAGACCAAAAGAATGAGCCCACATAGGAAATTTCAAGATGGATAATTTACTCATAGGAATTATAACTGTTTGAACTATTTGACTCTAAGATAACTCTCTCTCAGTGTTTCTCTATCTCTCTCTTTCTGTCTCTGTCTATATCTCTGTCTATCTCTGTCTCTCTCTCACACATACACTCAGTTATATATATAACTAAGACTTTATATATACATAAAATCTATTGCTGAAAATAGAGACCTGAAAGGATTTATATTCTTAACAGTCCAGAAAGATAAATTAAACCCTTACTCTCAATTTCTTGAACACCTTTTATATAAACTACTTTAAAAGTCAAAGAAGAGAAAAAGAGGAAATATATAAAGAAGCATGAGGAGGCAGAGGAAGAGGAGAAGGAGAAGGAGGTGAAATAATGCAGGCCCTACATGACAAGAGACTCTACAGTGATAATAGTGAGCAAGACACATGAAGCCTGTGCTGCCATGGAACATGTAGACCAGCAGCTATTTAAAATGTGTTCAAAATGGCTTGTTTACTTAGTAAAACTTTCACTCAAAGGCAATGGGCCTTGGGTGTCCTGTGCCAACTTCCTGGCAACTTCCCTGCCCTTCCAGTGGATTTGGACACTGACTTTGAAGAGCAATTTCATATAGAAGATTTGCAGAGCAGGCTGAAAATCCTTGACACCCCTTCCTCACTTCCCCTCTCCTTGCCTCCAAGTTGCTCTACTGCTTTGTGTCTTAATTTTAAAGCTGGAGTTGTAGGTATGGACTGTGAATTTCCATGTGCCAGAAATGACTCATCAGAAGTCAGCTGACCCTTGAACAACACAGGCTTGAACAGCATGGGTCCACTTATATGTGAATAGGTTTTCAACAAATGTACATTTAGCCCTCTGTATACCTGGCGTTCACACCCACGGGTTCAATCAATCTTGGATCAAAACCAGTATTTTAAAAAAATATATTTTTATTGATTTCAGAGAGGAAGGGGGAGGGAGAGAGAGATAGAATCATTGATCAGCTACCTCCTGTATGCCCCCAACTGGAGATCAAGCCCAAAACCCAGGACACGTGCCTTGACAGGGAATCAAACTGTGACCTTCTGGTTCATAGGTGGATACTCAACCACTGAGCCATGCTGGCTGGGCTCAGAAACGGTATTTTTGATCCATGGTTGGGAAACTGTGAATGTAGAGGGCCAATTCTATGCTTTGTTCTACACCATTTCATGTGAAGGACTCGAGTACCCATGGAGTTTGGTATACATAAGGATCTGAACCAGTGAAGTTAAGTTTGGGGGGAGTCAAAAGTTATACTCAGATTTTCTACTGTGTTGGGTGCTAAGTGCCCCTAACTCCCACATTGTTCAAGCATCTAAAGAAGACAGAACTAATATACTCTACATAAATGTATATAAGAGTAGATTTATTGTAGAAATTAGCCCATGCAGATCTGGAGGTTGAGAAGTCCCATGATTGACCATCTGCAACCTGAAGAACCAAGAAAGCCAGTAGTATAGTCCCAGTTTGAGTCTCCTGAAAATTGGGGGTATAACAGTATAAGTCCTGATCCGAGTCAACAAGCCCAAGAACCAGGAGTGTCAATGTCTGGAGAAAAGAGAGGAATGTTCCAGCTCAAGCAGAGAGTGAATTTGTCTTTATCCTACCTTTTTTTTTGTTATATTTCAGCCCTCTACTGATTGGATGATGCCCACCCATATTGGGGAGGACCTTCTGCTTTACTCTATTCACCAACTCAAATGCTGATCTCTTCCAGCAACACCCAGAAATAATATTTTATTAGCTGTCTGGGTATGCCTTTGCTCAGTCAAGTTAACACATACAATCTACCATCATACCAGAATACTACTAAAAGACTGTGTTACTTCCCATAGCCCTTTTTGTTCCCTCTCTGTCCTCCCTTTAAAAACCTCATCCACCTTTTTCTTAGCTGGAGTTGTGTTCAGTTTATACAGGAGTTTCTACCCTATTGCAGTAATATGAATAAAATGTCTTTCAGCCTTCAACAATTATTGACTGTGTTTTCTCTTTGCTATTTCAATAGCAGATGTTGGCCACATAGAGAGCAATCAATGTATTAGTAAAGCTTGTAAAGGATGTGGGTGTGATTCATGCATAGTGTAAATGGCAAATAGGAGAGCATATTCATCTATAGAGACAGCTGCAACTTGGGTTTTGCCTGTGATAATCTGTGCATGTTGGCCCACTCTTCTCAGATTTTCTAATTTTTCAAACATAATCAGAGATAAGAATTTTTTTAAAATACTTACCATATTTTAAAAATGATAACTCAATTACTAAACAATGAATTAATAAATACTGTATATATCCACATACCTGCCAAGTTTTCTCATTTATTCTGGCAGGTTATGGATGAGTAGGTGTGTGTGTATATATTTCAAAATCCTCCTGGATTATAGAGAGCCAGAATTTTTTAAAAAAGTGTTTTCTGTTATTGAATGTAAATTGCTAAGCTCACTGTTGCATCAACTTGAGACAATATTGTGGTCAGAATCACACATATGAGATACCTGTTCTATTAACGAATGGAGAGATCCTATCTCTGGAGCTGTCAATTACCTTTCAGTCCTAATAAATTCATTTGGAAAACAATCTGTTTCTGAGATATGGATAACTTGTCTGAATAAGCAGAGACCTTAAGCTTGGCACACACCATGCTGATTGCTGAGGCAACCTCAGTTATTGGGTACCTGCTAATACTACATAGCTACACATTCTTAATTTGATTACATCTGATAAAACTTGAATGTTTACTTTGTGTTAACATTTTGCATTGTGTTTTATCACCAAATAAAGGATAAAAATTACACTAAGATAGGCATCTAAATAAAACTGTAACAAGAGCAGGATTCGTGTTGAACATTTTATATCTTCTGCTGAAGGTTGCTTCTCATTTCCTGTTGCCTCTTCTCTAAAAAAGCTAATAACTTTTTTCCTTTCTTCTTTCTCCACTGGTTTTCTTTTTTATGTTCTTGTATGTCTTCTTCCTTTAATTTCCATTGCCCATTATTGGAGTTTAAAAGTAATTATTAACATCATAATGTTTGTGAAAGAGGTCTCTTCCATTTTATACCTAGCATGGTGTCTTTAGACATAGGACTTCCAAGGAAGTTGTTTTTTTGTTTGTTTGTTTTTTAAATATTTTCATTGATTTCAGAGAGGAAGGAAGAGGGGGAAGGAAATAGAAACATCAATGATGAGAGAGAATCATTGATTGGCTGCCTCCTGCACATGCCCCACTGGGGATCGAGCCCGCAACCTAGGCATGTGCCCTTGACCAGAATCGAACCTGGGACCCTTCAGTCCACAGGCTGATGCTCTATCCACCAAGCCAATGAATCATAGAAAATTTGGGGAACAAGCAATACTTGATATTGGACATCATGGTTGCTTGCACAGTATGCATCCCACATGCCACCCCTGGGTAGTTTGAATGAACATCCCCATCTCCAGTTTGATAGGTAAGTCTTATTTTTTATTTTTTCAGTCAACATATTGGTTCTAAAGCATTTGAATCAGAGGGAAAACCTGACATTTAGTGGAATAATAAAGGGGTAAAACTGTAATGAAGGAAAAGACAAAACCAGGGAACTGGTGTTGCCTATCTTTTGACCATAAGAAAAACCCACTGGAGACAAATCCGACTCATAGGGTAGAAGAGAACTAAAGACATTGCAGAGGAATACTGCTGTGTCCAAAACCTCAGGAATAAACCCTTAGTGGGAGAGCTCGCCTATCCTTTTTAATTACATGGGACGGTAATTAACTTTTACTTCAGCCAGTTGGAGGTGAGTGGGCTGTAATTTTCAGACACAAACATTTAACTGATAGACTCTCCGTGCAAAGTCATTTACAATGTTTAACTGTCTCCTAGGCCCGCACAGCTTGACTATGGATTGACTGAGTGATTCAGTTTTGGCACTGACTAGCCAATTGGCTGTACGTAAGTTCTTACCTCTCATCACCTGAGTTTTTTCTTCCATATAATGAGTATTATAATACCTATTTTACAAAGACGTTGGAACTATTTGATAAAATATGTAAATGATTAGAAACTACATACTACACTTGGTAAGGAACATTGACAATTAAGAAAAAAAAATGGAACTTGGTTGTCTATGAAAGTAAAATAAAAGCAGATATTGACAATGCTTCTTCCAGTTCTGCCTAACCAAGGCATCTTTGCCAACTCATTACCAGTAACCTTGTCACCTTAGCAAGAGCATTGGAAGTTAGTCCTTCAACAAGTATGTATTGCACATTTCTATGTTAGAGCTGTAGCAGTAACACAATGAAGTGTATCTTCCAATGGTGGCAAACAATAAACAAGATGCATGTAGCATATAGATGCATACATTAGATGGTAATGAGTACTATAGAAAAAATTAAGCAGGGGAAAGGAACATATATTGGGGGAAGGATCTTTATTAACTGAATCAGGGAAATGCTCTCAGAAAATGGAAGACTTGTACAAGTCCTGAAGAAGGTAAGAGAGCGAGCCCTGCAGATATCTGGGGGAAGACTATACTGGCGGAGGGAGCAATGTGTAGAAAGAACCTGGGGCATGAACAGCCTTAGTGAGCTCAAGGAACTCAAGGGGACGGCTGAGCAGGCATGGGTGAAGGAATGGATGAGTGATAGGCTAGGAGATGGTGAAGGTGATAGTCCCAGTGGTAATAGAGATAAACACAATGCTGATGCCATTCAACAGAGGACTCAGCTAACTTTGTTTTGATTCCATTATGTAACAACTTTTTTGTTATTAAATATTTAATATTTTTACATTAATTTTAAAATTATCAAATAGGAAAAAAGGGAGTTTTTTACTCTATTGCCATTGCCATTATTTTCAAGGAGACTTTATTCTTAACTCTTTCTTCTCATATCACTAAATAATATTTTTATTTGTTTAAAATGCTTTATCATACATGTTCATTAGAGAAAAGCTAAAATACAAAAAAGCATATATAAGAAATTAGAAAATCAGGTTTAATTTTACACCACAATAATCAGAATAAAATGTTGTTGCCTATTGTGTGTGTGTGTGTGTGTGTGTGCATTTGTATTAGATACAAAATTTGGAACATTGATTTTATATATTTTTAAATAGTATTCTTAAACTGCTCCTGCATAATGTAGCAAGTTTAGATAGTAACCTTGACTTATTACTATATTATAGTTTACTGGCCCTTTTCTGCTCTTACTTCCTTTCCTCCTCAATATGATAACTTTCTTTTCCAAATTTTATAATTAGACTTTTAAATAAAAGTTAAAAATATACATCTTTATTTCTTTCTTTGATAACTAAAGACATGATTTCCTGATTTTTTTCCACTTTGAGAATTTAGTCTATGGGCACATCAATTCTTTTCTCCAAACTCTCCCCACTCCCTCATCTAGGAAAGTAGAAGGTTCATGAATAATGGACACAGTCTTTAATTTGGCAAGAAGTTTAATACTAGCAATGGAGATAAGAATCACTCATCTCACCCTAACCGGTTTGACTCAGTGGATAGAGCATCAGCCTGTGGACTCAAGAGTCCCAGGTTCGATTCTGGTCAAGGGCATGTGCCTTGGTTGCATTCACATCCCCAGTAGGGGGTATGCAGGAGGCAGCTGATCGATGTTTCTCTCTCACATCTGATTGATGTTTCTAACTCTCTATCCCTCTCCCTTCTTCTCCGTAAAAATCAATAAAATATATATTTTTAAAAAGAATCACTCATCTCTCTTTTCCCAACCTTTTTCCAGATGCAAAGTGACCTTTCACTGGAAACATTGGCCTCTCAAGGCCAGCACGCAGTGCTCGCTGGTGACCCAAGGGCCCTTGGACCGGGGCTTAGGGAGCACTTGTTTTCTCCTTCATCTTGGAGGCAGGAGGGAAGGGCTTTCTACTGACCCCCTGCCCAACTTGTTGACCATGTGAGCAAGCTGTGAGAACTATAATTTGAGACACACATGGCTAAGAAACTGATTTGACTTCATGAGCATGTACGGAGGATATTTACTCTGCATATGTTATATTTTACTGGTCAGTTGATAAAAATAAAAAAAATGTTTATTTTTATTTTGTTATCTTTCCACTGTTATGAATAGAATTTTGTAATGGGACATAGAATTATTTTTAGTAGAACTATTCTATAAGACTACCATTACAATTAAAGAGTTTATAATAACTATAAAAACAGCAAAAAAAGTATTACTATAACAAAAACAGCATTACTGCAAAACAGTAATGAGAAACATATTTCAAAGTGTATACAATTTTCATTACTTTAGAATACCTTTTCACTCTAGAGCATCCAAATTTAAACAGTGAATTCTATGGCCACCCCATTTGTAGGTGAAGTGGTTGATCTTTATATGAGAATGGAGGTCAGCTAACTAAGGCCTGCCTCGTGGTTTTTGTACACTCCATGAGCTATGAATATTTTTTTTTTTACTTTTTTTAAATGGTAGGAAAACAAACACAAAGGAATAATTCTATTTTTTAACATGTGAGAAGTATAGAGAGTTCAAACTTCAGTGTCTATAAATAAAGTTTTATTGGAATGCATCCTTGAGCTTTGAGTTATGTATTATTTATGGCTGTTGTATGACTACAAAAGTAGAGGTAAGTAGTTGCAACTAATGTGGCCTAAAAAGCCGGAAATATTTCCTTTAGTTTGCCAATTGGAGTATTCTACTTCCTACAAGAATGGTTTATTACTGTACATTAAAAACAACCATAGTATCCATGTGATATTAATTATTTTTTGTAACATAAAACTGGGTACTAAAATGTAAAATTACCAAGATTGCAAATAAGAGGACCAGACCTGGTTCTTGGAAGACTTACCAATTTGAGATCTATCCAATCAGGCTTTGGAGGATATTGTATGCTAGACTTTTTCTCTATCACCTAATAATACCTTTTATGTATATTTTTAAAAGACTTTCTTTTTTTTTCAAACCTTTCCAAGGACATACTTTAAGTATATATATATATTGATTTCAGAGAGGAAGGGGGAAGGAGAAAGAGATAGAAACATCAATGATGAGAGAGAATCACTGATTGGTTGCCTCCTGCACGCCCCTCACCTGCCCGTCCCGGGGATCGAGCCCGCAACCCAGGCATGTACCCTTGGCCGGAATCGAACCCGGGACCCCTCAGTCCACAGGCCCATGCTCTATCCACTGAGCAAAGCCGGCTAGGGCATCCAAGGACATACTTTTAAAAATTAATTTTAAAGAGGGGAATGGAAAAAGAGAGAAAGATAAACATAGATTGGTTGCTTTCCATGCGGGACCTGACCAGGGATTGAACCCACATCCTTTTGGTATATCTCCAACCAACTGAGACTTGGCCAAGGCATTTTTAAAAAAATATTTTTATTGATTTCAGAGAGGAAAGGAGAGGGAGAGAGAGATAGAAACATCAATGATAAGAGAGAATCATTGATCAGCTGCCTTCTGTCTTCTTCAACGCAGACACATGCACTGTGACCTCCTAGTTCATAAGTTGGTGTTCAACTGCTGAGCCATGCTGCCCAGGGGGCCAAAGCATTTTTAATTTGCCATGTTTTACTGCACTATTTACAGGAATACTATAAGTCTAATCTACTTGAAAACTCAGAGTTCTACAGTTACTTCTGATAATCAGCATGCTAAATTATCAAGCTTCTAACCTGTGTTACATATACTATGACAGGCTTGCCCAAGTACCATTATTCATGCGCTATTTAAAATAAGAGTAGATCAGCAAGGCTTGCTAGGTATTCCACAGAGAAATTGTTTTATTTCAATAGTAGAGGGAAGAAAAAAACTTTTGTGTTATGATCTTCAACATTTGGGTCAGTGTGGGATCACTACTATCAATTTTCCATCTGCTTAATTGCCACCTCAGCTACTTTATGTTTAGCTAATTAAAATTAAGTGTGAATTTGGGCTATTATTGTATAGATATGGCACCATTCAAACAATTGATTTAGATAATTAAGGAAAGCAAATTTAGTTTAGGAACTAATGCCAAGTCCCAATGCGTAGAGGAAAACTGGAACAAGACTCACTTCAGTCATCTATTCTAACAGAGATTTATCTGTTAACATATTTTATAGTTAATAGTAGTTGCAGGGGATGGGGCCTGGGCTAGAAGTTTCTAGTATAGTTAGCCATAATATGCAAGACAAAATAAATTAACTGCAGTATTCCAGGATGTTAGGGTATATTCAATATTCAGCCCACTATAATTTTAACACATGACTTAAATGTGTATGTCACTTTCTTTCAATAAGTGTAGCTGCTATTTAGTGTTGTGTATGCAACAGTAATAAACATGGGCTTAGATCCACATTGCTTGGATTTGTTCTAACCTTAGCTCTTAATGCTGTGCAGAAGAAAATTACTTTATCTCCTCCTAACTTCATTTTTTTAATACATTTTTATTGATTTCAGAGAGGAAGGGAGTGAGAGAGAAAGAAACATCAGTGATGAGAGAGAATCACTGATCAGCTGCCTCCCTCACACCCTCCACTGGGTATGTGCCCTTGACTGGAATCAAACCAGGGACCCTTCAGTCTGCAGGCCAATGCTCTATTCACTGAGCAAAACCAGATAGGGCCTAACTACATGTCTTGTACAAGTTAATAGTTTGAGAGGATTAAATGAAATAGAGCAGGTAAAAAGCTCAGAAGCACTGTACCATAGCTATTATTTTTCTTCTGTACAACCTTCAAGGTAAGACTAGTAACCATTTTGCAAAGGAGGAATCTCCTGACTAGGGAAGTAAGGGGCTGCAGTAATACAGCTTATGGGACACACTGAAGAGTCAAAGACAAGATTGACTGATGATAAAACTCCCCTTTTTTCTTCCCATTTTAGCACATTGTCTCCATTTATAGATTCATCCATTTATATAAGCAAGTGTCTGTGGCCCACACATCAAAGATTTATAGTACCTAACCAAGTTTCCCACAGTTGCCAAATTTGATTTGTTTAAATTCTGATTTTAACAGCTTACCTGATAATTAGATGTTATTAAGGAGTTTTTGGAGTATAGACCCATTATTTTTAATCTGCAAAGAAATGAGGTATGGAATTGCACAGAGCTGGAGTTATTTTTGGTGAAGGTAGCTTTTAGCACTCATCTAATTACACACAGTGCAAGCCAAAAATAAAATAAAATAAATCATCCATATATCTCTCTGTTAGGGAAAGAACAAAAGGAACATTAGAATAAGTTCTTAGGCTTACTTGGAATTCAAGAAGCAAGGGGAAAGCATTTGGATGCATTTTAAGAGATAATTGCTACCAAATAATTTATGGGTGCAGAGCAATACCCAAGGAGAAAATACCACTAGTGATAACCTAGTAAATTAAAACCAAACAGTCTACATGCCTGGTATCGTGTTTAAGATTAATTGGATCATAGCAGAAAGTGCACATTATGAAGATCAAATACTAGGAGAAAGTCATAAAGTTTGAAAACATATCAGCGTGTCTTCATCCCTGCAGATGCCTTTTATTTATTATCAATGTAAACAGATGTTAATGATATTGCAAGAGGGAGAGAGGGAAGGACAGATTTTCCCTGAAGATAAAGGAGAAAAATGATAAAAGAAAATCTTATAACTTAGATTTTCCAAAAACATATTTTTCAATCTAAACCCAAAACGTGTTTGTTTTCTCTGCATTAAGACTAAAAGTCTATTCCAAACTTTAATGACAAATGCATGGCTATGGTGTGAGGTGGGGAGAAGAATGGAAGGGGTGGGGAGTTGGTTTATATTATTGTGTCTACTTATTAGCAAACAATGTTGTATTTATTTGGCTGAGGAGCACATTTTCTTTTGAACAGTGCTACTTAGAACAAACTGTATTACCTTAATGAAGTTTTACTGTAAAATAATGACTTAAGGAATGAATGAAAAAATACTAGTTAACTCTTGTCTAGGACCCTTGAGTATGTCTTCCTACATTTTTCAAATGAATGCTGAAACCTACCACACTGTAGCTACAATCCATCATTCTAAATCACATTGCATTATTAAGGGATATATCTCATTTCAGGTAACAAAATCAATCAGAAAAGGAACCATGCATACATCTTAGAATGTCATCAATAGTTAACATATATTTGAAGAGTAAAAATCTCTAAGGATGTGTGAGAAGGTCCACAATTTACTAAGAGTAGGGTTGTTCAACCTCAGTGCTACTGACAGTTTGGTCTGAATAATTATTTGACTGGGGAGAGGGAGAACCTGTCCTGTGTTTTTAAGCTGTTTAGCAGTATCACTTGCCTCTATCTACTAGATGCGAGTATCACCCTCCTCTAAGCACAAGTTTAAAAGTGTCTCTAGATATTGCTAAATGTCCTTGGGTTCAGGGAGTTGGCTAATTGGTGGGGCATGAGTAAAATTATCTCAGTGGAGAACTTCTAACTTAGAGATTAACATTTTAATTAAGTATATTATACTAGACTAGAGGCTGGTGCATGAAATTTGTGCATGGGGGTGTGTCCCTCAGCCCAGTCTGCACCTTCTCCAATCTGGGACCCCTCAGGGGATGTCTCACTGCCGGTTTAGGCCCTGGGGGATTGGGCCTAAACTGACAGGCAGACATCCCTCTCAAAATCCAGGACTGCTGACTCCCAACCGCTCGCCTGCATGCCTGCCTGATTACCCCTGTTTCTGCCTGCCAGCCTGATCACCCCCTAACCACTCCCCTGCCATCCTGATCAATGCCTAACTGCTCCCCTGCTGGCCCAATTGCCCCCAACTTTCCTCCCCTGCCAGCCCCATCGCCTCCAACTGCCCTCCCCTGCTGGCCTGATTGGCCACAACTGCCCTCCCCTGCCGGCCATCTTGTGGTGGCCATCTTGTGACAACATGGGGGTGGCCATCTTGTGCAAGGGTGTGATGGTCAATTTGCATATTACCTCTTAGGATAAGGTTGTATGTTCCATTTATTTCTGTTGCTTCTGTGTATTTCCTCTGTCAATCATATGTCTCTCTCTTTCTCTCACTCACTGTCTGTTACACACACATACACATACACACACACACATTGCTCATGAAATCTATCCTAGCTGGGTAGAATATGAATTCAAATATGCCTTTCAAGTGGAGTTAGATAACTCTTTTTTTTAAATAATATATGTTATTGATTTTTTGCAGAGAGGAAAGGAGAGGGATAGGGAGTTAGAAACATCGATGAGAGAGAAACATCAATTATCTGCCTCCTGCACACTCCCTACTGGGGATGTGGCCACAACCAAGGTACATGCCCTTGACCAGAATCGAACCAGGGACCTTTCAGTCTGCAGGCTGACGCTCTATCCACTGAGCCAAACCAGTCAAGGCAACTCTTTTTTTGTTCCTCATCTAGGAAGCATTCACTGATACAAACAAATCCTGTACATAAGCAACCCCTCCCCTCCCCCCCCCCGGGAAGAACTTGCACTGTATGTATAGTTGGCATTAATACAAGTCTCTTAGATAAACTTATGTGGGTGGAGTTGGGTGATAGAAACAAATCACAGGTAGGCCGGATAGAGGGAGCAATCCACAAATTAGACTAAATAAGGATTCGCAATTAAAACCTTAGTATAATTCAACATTTTACTCAAGTTCAAAACATAAAAGAAAGGCCAATAAAATAAATAAACAAAAGAATTGGAAAGGAAGACATGCATTGTGTGCTTTTCTTTATAATTTTGTACATTAAACATAGGATAGGTGCTGAAAGTTTTCACAGGTATGGAGAGTGTAGGTTCTTTTGATGTGGATCTGCTCAATAAGGGTTTACTAATCTTTTCTCTACATGACTCTAACCTAGATGCTGAAAGTAAAAATTGTGAACAAGCTCTGTCCACTAAGATCCCATATGATACAGAGTTTAAGGATTTCCATGATTAGGATCTACTGTCAGAAAATGTCTTAAATTTTTGTCGCCTTAATAATGGTGATCATGAATTACATTACATAGCTCTTCAAATCTGTTTCCTCAGGCTAGCGGGGAGATGTGTATGTTTCATGAACATTTCTATTGTCAACCTGATCAGTTAAATTGATAATCATTTCTTCAAATCTTCAATCCCTGCTATATTTATATAATTTTCTTTTGTAATTATTATCTTTTTCCATACATTTTAGAGCTAGTGGGTTATGTCATTTCTATAATGAATTTTAGAGCCAGTGTCCAACTTCATTCTCATTTCATTATGGAAATGGAAATTAAAATGACAATGAGATGCCACTACACACTTATTAGAATGGCCAGAATCCATAATATTGACAACACTAAAGGATGACAAGGATGTGAAGCAACAGGATCCCTCATTCATTGCTGGGGGAGATACAAAATGGTACAAACCCTTTGAGGACAGATTGGCAGTTTCTTCCAAAACTGAACATTCACTTACCATCTAATCCAGCAATCTTACTCCTTGGGATGTAGCCAAATGAGTTGAAAACTTCTGTCCACACAAAAACCTGCACATAAATATGTGTAGCAGATTTATTCATAGCTCTTAAAATCCTTGCAACAACCAAGATGTCCTTCAGTAGGTGAATATATAAACTGTGGTACATCCAGACAATGGACCATTATTCCACACTAAAAAGAACTCAGATATCAAGCCATAAAAGGACAGGGAGGAATTTTAAATGCATTTGACTAAGTGTAAAAAGCTGCTCTGAAAAGGTTATATTCTGTAAGATTCCAACTGTGTGCCATTCTAGAAAAGGCAAAATTATGTAGATAGGAAAAAGAAAAGTGGTTGCAGGGGTTGTGGAGGTTGGGGAGAGATGAATACGTAGAACCCAGAGGATTATTAAGACAGAGAATTACTTTGTATGATATCATAACAATGAATAAATGTCATACATTTGTGCAAACCCATAAAATGTACAATACTGAGAGTGAACTCTAATGTAAAATATGGACTCTGGCCCTAGCTGGTTTTGCTCAGTGGGTAGAGCTTCAGCTTGTGCACTGAAGAGTTCGATTCCAGTCAAGGGTACCAGCTGGGGTTGTGGGCTCGATCCCCAGTAGGGGGTGTGCAGGAGGCAGCCAATCAAGGATTCTCTCTTATCATTGATGTTCCTATCTTTCTCTTCCTCTCTGAAATCAATAAAAATATCATTTTTTTAAAAAAATATGTACTCTGGGTGATAATGATGTGTCAGTGTGGGTTCGTCAATTTTAACAAATGTATGTATCACTGTGATGGACATATGGATAATGGGAGAGGCTGTACATGTATGGGGACAAGAATTACATGAAAAATTTCTATACCTCCCAATCAGTTTTACCATGAACCTAAAACCACTCTAAAAAAAAAAAAAGAGTCTTAAAAAATACCCTTAGAAGAGAGAAAACCACAGCCACACCTGAATAGCTTGAAATTGACATGTCAGCAGGCTGTGAGGTGTCCAGGTTCCAGATACAGGCCATTTCCACTAAAACACTAATTGTAGCAGAATGCTCAGTATGAATCCACTTGCTTATTATTCAGTGGCACTAATAAATCAAATTATCCAATGACAGCTGTGAAAAATTGTATTTTTCTTTTATGAAAAAGTTCACAGAAAAATGTGAACAGTTGGCAAATTAAAAGAAAAAATAGTTGCAAATCAAACTGGAGCAGATTTTGTGATTTTGACCTTTCCTTCCCCACTCCCCTGCCACCTTAAACTGGTAAAACACACAGAACACTTATTGAAAATCCTGACAAGTCCACATTAAGGAAAAGTGATTTCCTTTCCCTCCCAGTGCCTTAAAAAAAAAAGCCACTTATTTTGAAAGCACAATCAATGAAATACCATCCCCCCCCCAGCTAGTCAATTTCCTTTATACATGTTTCATTTAAAAACCAAATGTTTGGCATTATTTTTCTTTATAAGCTTATTTTCCCCATCTTTCATTTCTAAGCACTGTTGCTATGAAAATAAATTATAAATTACTACCTCTGAGTATAGAAGTTAATGTAGTTCTTTATTATAAAGGGTGTTGTCTAGTGTTTCTTTTGTAATTGTTCTATTGTATAGGGGACTTGAGTAAGTGAAGCATTATGAAAAAGACTAACTTAATTGGGCTATTCAGCATTAGATTTAATTTTGAAAAAATAAGCATTTATTCATTTATAAAACTTTTAATGAGAGCTTACTGTGTTCCATATTCAGTACCATGAGCACAAAGATAAATGAAACAAAGATACTACCCACCATGAGAGAACACAGTGAGCAAGGTGCTGGCTATGACTCAGGGTGCAGACATCAAACAATCATGCTGGCACACTGATTTTGGACTTCCAGCCTCCAGAACTGTGAGAAATACATTTATGTTGTTTGTAAGCCAATCAAACCAGTCTGAGGGATGTTGTTATAGCAGTCTGAATGGACAGGTTAGCATCAGTAGAAGAAGCCAGCTAACTTCTACTGATCATTCAAGTCTCAAAGTAAACATCTTTTCTCCAGAAACACTGACTTCTTAATCCCAGTTCCCCATACATTGTCCCCCAGGTTATCTTTGATCATGAGAGAATGATTACAGCTTCATCTATTGTCCCTGAAAGTGGGTAAGTCCCATGATAGCAAGGGCTATGCTGTCTTGCAATGATTCCCAGTATGTCCACAGTGCCACAGTGCCTGGCAATAGGCCAGGAATATTTATTAAATGCATCAGTGGAAAACACAGTAACTAGAGCTTGTAGGAACAAGATCAAAAACCATTATACTGAAAGGTTTACTGAAGGTGATGGGGGATGTGGCCAAGGATATGTGATTTTTTAAAAATATATGCTTATGCCCTGGCCAGTGTGGCTCATTTCATTGAGCACTGGTACAATCCCCAGTCAGTGTGCATGCCCAGGGTGTTTGCAGGTGGGCAGCGAATCCATGTTCCCTTCTCACATCTCTTTCTCTCTCTCTCTCTCTCTCCCTCTCCCTCTCTCTCTCTTTCTTTCTCCCTCTCTATCAGTAAAAATATATTTTAAATAAATAAATAATAAAATATATGCTCAGACTTGCTTTCTGGACAGATTATTATTGTTAACAGGGCTACACATAACAGGAAAGAAGTAATAGGGAGGAAGGTTAAACAAGAGTTAGGGAATTAGTTAATACTCTAAAAATAATCCAAATAACGTAAGTGAATAACAAGGCTAAAATTGTTACAAACAAACAAGCAAACAAAAAGCATCTTTGTGTAGAGATTCTTAGCTTCATGTGGCAGGGACTGCAGCTCCCAGCGCACCCCAAGAGAGCACTGAAGTGCCTGGAACATAAAGGGCATTTGCAAAACATTGTCAGGTGAAATAATGAAAACAATAGCCGACACTGACTAAGGTTTCACTCTATTCTGTCTATTGTCTGTTTTCATCCTTATCAATTCTAGGAGGCATTTTCTATTTCTACCCCTGATCCTTGCCCAAGGGAACTCATGCAAAGAAAGGAAAAATAACATGGACACATCTTCCCAGCAAGTTAATGTTGGAACTGGGATTTCAAACTAGAGATGGCAGATTCCAAAACTTGAACTCTATCCTGCTGATTCAAGTACAGACATCCACCAATTTTCCTATCTTTTTTTAAACCTTATCATTACATAGCTCTTGGTAGGCTTATGCATTACTCACTACATTAGTCTGGGTTCTCCATACAATTAGGACCAATAGAACAGAGAAACATACAAGATATTTGTTACAGGAATTGGCTCACATGATTATGGAGGCCAAGCAGTCCTATGATTTTGCTGTCTGCAAGCTGGAGACCCAAGAAAGCCAGTGAGGAAGTTTCAGTCTGAGACTGAAGACCAGAGAACCAGGAGAGTTGCTGATATAGCTCCCAGTCCAAGGTCAAAGGCCTGAGAACCAAGAAAGCAAGTCCAATCTCAGTCTGAAGGCCTAAGAACAAGCATCAATGCCCAAGGGTAGGAGAAGATGATGTCCCAGCTCAAGCAAAGAAAGCAAATTCCCTTGGCCTTTGGTTCTATTCAGACTCTTATGGGATTGGGTGATGCCTAACAGCACTGATAAGGTATACTTTCTTTACTCAATCTACTGATTCAAATGTTCATCTCTTCTAGAAACACCCTCACAGACACACCTCCAAATAGTGTTTTGTTTTGTTTTGTTTTTTTACCAGCTCTCTTGGTATCACTTAGTCCAGTCAAGTTGACACATAAAAATAACCATCACACTCTCTTAAATTTTTGTAGGCAGTTTCTCATTTGCAATTTATCTTCATTGCCTATTATTCCAGTTACTAAGGCGATGTAACACTTTATCACAAAATGTGTGGTGGTTTAAAACAACGACAACATTTATTGTATTCATTAATCTGCAATTTGAGCAGCTCTGGCAAGGAGTGCTCTTCTCAGCTTCACTTGGCATCGGCCGTGATGCTGAGATGATCTGAAGCCTTGCTCACCCACATGTCTGGCTGGCGGTGAATCCTGAGCTAGGACAGTCAGCTGGAACAACTCCATATGGTCTCTCTGGTGGCCTGGCCTTCCTCACAGCATGAGAACTGGGCTCCAAAAGTAAACATCTGGAGATAAAGAAAAGAGGGAGGGAAAGAAAAATGAAAGAGAGAGAGAAAGAGAGAGAGAGACTACTGCTCATGAAAGCCTAAAATATTACCTCATATGAACTAGCTTCAGAATTCATATAGCATCTCTTTTGTTATTCTATATGTTAGAATGAGTCATGTATACCAGCTAACACTCAAGGATGAATCAGATGTCATCTTTTGATTGAAAAGTTATACAGTTGGAGCATATGGGATCAGAAATACTGCTAAGGATATATTGCTATAAATACAACCTGCCTCATCAACCACCGCACAATGGGAAAATCCCTTTAGAAGGTAGAATATTCATTTTTTTTTACATTTAGAGAAAGAAAGCATTCTTTATTAGTACTGACAATATCAATAACATATTTATTCAGTGCTAGTACTCACTTAATCCTCATCTCAAACCTGTGTGGTAGATCTAGTTCTTATCTCCATTTACAGTTGCAGGAAGAGAGGCACCGAGATGTGAAGGATCTTGCTCAGTGTTACCCACCTAGTCAGTAAGAAGCTGGCAGTGAAGTCTGGGACTTTCACCTCCACTTATAGTTCTTACACATCACTGCTTTCCAACAGGTAAATCTCCTTTCCTCATGTACACATCCGTACCATTCACGTGTTCTAGACATCCATATACTTAGTTTGTTTAATCATACTGACAACATGCCCATTTCAAACTTCTGCAAAGAGAAACCCCGTTAAGCAACTGAATGTTATGCATTTTGGCAGAGACAACGATTCCTTAGAAGGCACTAGTAGCAGGCACATTTACAATTCATTACTACTCAAAATAAGAACAAATAATTGAAAGTGTAAGATGTGGAGGAAGAGCAAAAGATAAATTTAAAATATTTTCCTAAAAACAAAGGTGTTTTTTATAATAACTGATTTAAACTCTTTTCTTCATAACCTGGCCATCACTTATATGAAAATAGTAAGGAAATAGGGGATATTTGAATGAGATAAAGCTATATCTTGTTCTCAATTGAAATGGCCTCAGAATCTCTTATTGAAATACTTACTGTTCATGAAAGCCTAAAATATTTAGTCAGGTCCTCAGAATTAATATTGGGTGGCCAATATTAATGCAGATACATTTTTGAAAAATTTTCTAGCTCTCCAGAATTAGCCATTACCATAGCACCACTATAATTACAGAGAGACACATTTGTATTGACTATTAAAATCTTGATCGTTGACATCATTGCAAAAAATATTAACTTCCTAGTTTTCCAGCATTATAGTCAGCATTACGATTATCATAAAAATAACTTAATGACTGGCCTTTTACATCTGACATGTATAAAATAAAGAGAAATAGTCTAATCACACAAATAAAATAATAGTTATTTATAAACATGTTGAAAAGATTCATATTTTGTGCATCTTTTTGAAAACTGAGATTTATGTACATGCACTGATTAAAAACACAACTAAACTTTTGTCATGTTGTTATTATACAATCTGATTATTTAATCTACAATTTATAGTCTGTCTAGTGTAAAGAATTTATCATTTGTGATTTGATGTTTTAATACTTATGTAAGATATATTCTGTTTTAGTTTGACAACACAAAATTGTTGTTAAATAGGCTAACATTGTTCAACATATGTTGGTTGTATTTCAGAATAATTTGGCCTCCTTTAAAATGTCAAATTGTTGAATTGTTTTTTGAAATTTCCAGTAACTCACTCTGACAATCTGGGTTGTAGGTGAGATGGATAATCAGAAACACCTGGATCAGCTATTCTGCCATCAAGAGCTATCATAAAAGAGAGACGTTTACAGACACAAGTTTATAAAATTTTAGAATGACAAAATACCACAAAGGCTATATAACCAAACTGACATATTTCAAGGATGGGGAAAATAAGGTCAAGAAAAAAGTTACACAAAGTCAAATAGTTAATTAGTGCATAGTCGGCCTAGAATCGGAGTCTCTATTTTCCCATCCAGTGATCTTCCAACTATGCCCTTGCCATCTGGATAAAGATATTTTTGTGAGAAAACTCAAAAAGTATGCTTCTTCTAGTTTTACTTTACTTCTTCTGAGGGCAAACAACAACAAGAACTACAAAGCGCACCATTTCTATGCATTAACTCTGAAAAAGGTAATCAAGAAAGAGCCTGAAAAAGTTAACAGCAGTCTGGCCTTTAAAAAACCTGACCTTTAGCTTTTTTTTTTTTTTTTTTCTCCAGTATAGGCTTTTGATGCTTAAAAGTTGTAGTAAATTGAATTGTGGCCACCGAAAGCTGTCAAGTCTTAATCTTAGGAATTTTTAAATATTGCCATTTAGAACAAGGGTCTTTGCCAATGAAATTAAATTCAAAATTTCGAGATGAAGGGATTACCCTGGGATGTCTGGGTGGACGCTAAAGGCCTCACAGATATCAAAAGAGAGAGGCAGAGAGAGATTAGGCACCGATGGGAAATTAATAGAAAGAGGGAGGCAGAGTTTGGAGGCAGTGAAGGAACTGGCTCATGTGACTGTGAGTCCAAAACCTATGGGAGAGACTGACAGGCTGGAGACTCAGGAAAAAGTTACAGTTTGAGTTCAAAGGCTGTCAGGCTGGAGGACCAGGAGGAGCCTGTATCACAAAGTCTAAAGGCAGAATTTCTTCTTGTTCAGGGAGATTCTAGTCAGACCTCGCGCATTATGGAAAGCCATTTGTTTTACTTAAAGTCCACCCATTGATGTGTGAATATCACCCCAAACAGTCTCACTGAACACACCCCAAATAATCCATGACCAAATCTGGGCATTGTGGCCCAGACGAGTCGACCATCACGCTCAGGATTGTAGGCAGCCACTGAGCTAAAGGCGGCAAGGAACATATTCTGTCTTAGAGCCCCTGGCAGAAGCATGGCCTGCTGGATGTGGGATTTCTGGAAATCAGAACTGTGAAGGGATACATTGGTTTTGTTTTAAACCACCGACTTTGTGGTACTTTGTTATGGCAGCCTCAGAGAACAAGTGCAATTGTGTTTTGCATTTTCTGTTGTCTTGGTGTTTTATTTTACTTTTTGTGTGTTTTTTCTTATGCTTATGCTAGGTATATTTTAAAATTCAAAATCAACTATATAAATCTCTTAGTACATGAAGTAAAGCATCCAGGGGTACCTAGAATTTAGTCTGCATGTGTTTCTGCTTCATTACATCAACCACTGCCATATTCACAAGTTCTTTTAATTGTATTAAGTGAGAGTTGAAGTGTCTTTGGGTAAAAATGAGTGAAAATACACTTCCCCCCAAAAATGTTCTTAATAATAAAAAACTTATGTAAAGGAAAGCATATGAGAAAGCATATTTTAGCATAGAATTAGCAGTATCTGAAAACCAGGAAGACAGAAAATAAGAGTGAGCTCTTTGATCAGACCTCAGAGTCTAATGTCTTCCACTTGTTCTCTTTGATCCAGTACTTCCCCATTATTGAGCCATTGTTATCCCAGCTCCTATATTAGTCATTGTGAGGATTAAACAAGAAAAAGAGCACCAGTGAATAAATTTGAAGTTGATCCCAACCAAAAGCCATAGCTGAGAAGTTATACACAACATACACAAACACAAAAATACATTATCCACATATTGCTTTTCCACTTGGAAGAGTGCCTTGCACACTGTAGTGGCACCAGGCAGGGGGGGAGTTCCCTCAGCCCAGCTTGCACCCTCTCCAATTGGGGACCCCTTGGAGGATGTCCGACTGCAGGGATTGGGCCTAAACCAGCAGTCGAACATCCCGCTAGCAATCTGGGACTGCTGGCTCCTAACCGCTCACCTGCCTGATCGCCCCTAACCCCTCTGCCTGCAAGCCTGATCTCACCACCAACAGCCCTCCCCTGCTGGTCTGATCTTGTCCCCAACTGCCCTCCCCTGCTGGCCTGATCAACCCTAACTGCCTCTACCTCGGCCCCCACCACCATGGCTTTGTCCGGAAGGAAGTCAGATGTCCGGAAGATGGCCGGTTGACCCGGTCTAATTAGCATATTACCCTTTCTTTAGTATAGATAGATTATATAGGATAGGATTGCTTAAATGGGAGGGGGGAAAGCCTATTTCAGCAGGAGGAGATGTTCTTGGCAAACAAAAACACATAATCCCTATATCTGGACTGATAGCCAGCCATATGCACTATTCTGCCAAACCAGTAATTAAAAAATTGAACCGCTCTCTTACCCCTTACACCAAATAGCTGTTGCCATTAAAATCCCTCCTCAGCCCCCACCTCAGGTCCTGCCTTTGCAGTTCACCCAGATTAGGTTCTGATTAGTTGGTTTCTATGCCAGTCAGCCTCAAATCTCCGCCTCCTAGGCAGCCATTGATGACTCACATGTCACCCAGATTTGGTTCTGATTGGTCAGTTTCTATGCCAGTCAGCATCTCCAGGCCTATCTCAGGGCCTGATCAGAGAGGTGGGGCTGATCGTCAGCCCCAAGGCTGCTGCTGAGGCCCAGAGAGAAAGAGAGGTGTGGCTGCTGCTGAGGGAGAGAGGGAGAGAGAGAGAGAGAGAGAGAGAGAGAGAGAGAGAGAGAGAGAAAGAGAGAGAGGCAAGGGCTGATTAACAGCTGCCTCGGAGGCTGCGAATCAGACCCTGCTTCTGTCTCCGGGCCTCTCTCTGGTCCTGATCCACAGTCCCCTCGGCAGTTAGTGCTGGGTCGCTGGGTCACCACAGACTGACTTCCAGTGTTCGTGGGTTCAATTCCAGTCAAGGGCACATGCCCGGGTTGCAGGCTTGATCCCCTGTAGGGGGCGTGCAGGAGGCAGACAATCAATGATTCTCTCTCATCATTTATGTTTCTCTCCCTCTCGTCCCCCTTCCTCTCTGAAATCAATAAAAATATATTTAAAAATATATATATACCACTTAAAGTAAAATTGTAATAAAATGCATTGAGAACGAATCCTATAAAGTATGCAAATTAATTTAAATAGTTGTAAAGCTTTGTAGTAATTAAAGAACAACTAATACATTGAGAGATAGTTTCTTTAATAATTTAAAAATATGATGATTATGTTCCTTCCTATTAAAATAATCTATAATCCAATTCTAGTCAAATTTCTATCAGAATCCCTGTAGAACCTCCAAAGCTAATTCTAAAATTTAGGTTAAACAGCAAAATTTCAGGAATAGTAAAGGTAATATTAGAGAAGAACAGTCTGGGAGTAATTTGCTGTCAGATAACAGAGCATATTATAAGATTATAGTAGTTAGAGAAATAAGACCATCATGCATTGCTGGGGTTTAAAATTATATATTAAAATGTTATAGTTACTTAGGAAACACAGTGTGGTAGTTCTTCAAACAATTAAACATTGTACTACTATCTAACTCCAATCCCTAGTTACAGATCCAGGAGAAAGACCCACACAAAAACTTGTAAATTAATATTTATTGAGTTATTCATAATAGCTCAAATGCCCACCAACTGATGAATGGATAAATAAAAGTCAGTATATCTAAATAATTATTACTCGGCAATAAAATGAATGAAATATTGCTACATGCTAAAACATGGATCAACCCTAAATACATTATCCCAAGTAAAAGAGGCTTGTCATAAAGGACCCCATATTGTGTGATTCCATTTCTATGGAATTCAGAAAATAGGGAAATTTATTTAGAAATATATTAGATTAGTGATTTTTTTAGGCCAGGGGAAGAGATGGTCATATGTAGAAAGAGTTTGGGAGTGATGGCTCATGGACATGTGATTTATTTTAAGAAAGATAATAGTGTTCTAAATTAGATCATAATGATGATTATACAGTCTAGTGAATAAACTAAGAATCATTGGATTTTATATCTTAAATGAATGAATAGGTGGTGTATGAATTGTATGTCACTAAATAATTACTAGTGCCTGAACATAAATAAACAAAAAGAAAAATTAAACAGAATCAAGAGCTTAGAAATAAAAGCACTAACATAACTAAACTTGATATAGCATTGAGTTTTCAAATCAGTGGGAAGCATGGAGAAATACCAGTAAAGGTTTTGGGTGCAGTTTGTTATTCATATGGAAAACATATGAAATTGGATTTTTACCTTACTTTTGGCAAAATACCTTATTCTAGGAGGAAATAATAAGTAAATGTTATTGACAAAACTGAAAAAAATTTTGTGAGAATTATTACAAACATTTTAGAAGAAAATTTGGAATTATTTGGCGCATTTGAAGATATAATAACCAGTAATTAAATTTCTAGATGTAGTCCCTAGCAAAACTCTTGGACATGTACAGCAGGAGATATTTATAAAAATGTGCATGCTATTATTGTTTGTAATAGTGGAAAACTAAAGAAAACCAATAGAGTGTCATTGGGAAACTACATGGTAACATGATAACTCAAACATAATATTAAAATAAAAGAGAAAGTCTAGAATAACACAGCAAGTATAGTTTTTATCTATCAATGCCAAAAATATACCAAAACTAAATAATATATTGTTTAGGATATCCTATCTAATAATAGACAAAGATTGAAATTGACCGTACCTTTGCTACGCCTCCCACTGGCTAATCAGCAAGATATGCAAATTAACTGCCAACAAAGATGGCGGCTAATTTGCATACTGCAGGTAGATCCCGCTGCGTCGCCGCAGCATGGGATCCAGGCCTGCCGTGTGTCTTGGGCGGGGTTGGTGGGGTGGGTGAGGCGAGAGGCAGCATGATCCGTGAGAGGGCACAGGTTGGGGGTTGGGCTGAGGGACCCTCCTCCCCTGCCAGTGCACAAATTTTTGTGCACGGGACTTCTAGTAGAAAATAATGTTCAAGAGCAAGAGAGTCATGGCACTAAGGTCAGGTTTATTGTGACACCTGAAGGTTTCTGTAAAGCTTTGTTGTAGGTATGGAGATGTTTGCTTTATTACAAATTTCACCATTTTACAAAGAGCAATGGTTTATATAATCTGTTGCATGTATAATTATTATAAAACTAAAACGTTTTTGGTATAGATCTCTCAATTGGATGGTGAGGAGGTGAGATAATTTGTAGAGAAATAACTTTTAGAAACTTAGAAATTTTAATTAACCTATTTACTTCAGTCATCTTTATAATTAGTTGAGCTATATTATCAAATATTAAATGTATATGGGATGTTATCTAAATATAAATATTGTAATTAAATTGCATAATGTTTACTGGTAAAGAGTAATTTTGAGTGCAAAATTTTAGTATCTTACAAACTAAAAGAGAATCTTTTCATTCCTTAAAATAGATCACAGAACTATTCTTTATCCATTCCTCTACACCACAATTTATTTGTTTTGTTTTGTATCTAAATAGCATTTGATCGTGGAAAGGTCAAAACCTTCCTTTTGCTGCCTTTCTGATACATCAGAATAGATAAATAGGTCTGGGTGTTTTAAAGACCTCACCATCGTAATTTATAAATTCCTATTGATGACAGTTACCATGTGATCAGGATAATCATTTCAACCTAAAAAAAATTCCATCAGAAAAATAGTGAATTTAATATAAATTAGCTCAAGTTCATCTTTAATAGTCGCTCTTTATATTATCAATAAAATGTTTTCTTAAAATCAACTTTTCTAGAACGTGTGATAAGAAACTCAATTTTAGCATTGATTGCTTTAGGATATGGAAACAGTTCAACATTTCATTTATGAATTTTAATCATACCATTTGTGAATAGTTTATGGTGGACTGGCCCAGAGCCAGGTTTCTGTGCCCTGATCATGCACTTAGGTGATGATGAGGTTCCTCTTCCATATGGCACATCAAGGAAACAAGGCAACTCTACTCATCTAATCTATTTTACTAGAATAATCTCAAGTTCATTATTAGACTTTACCTCTTCATCAACCTCTCATTACCTATTCTAGCGAGTGTCAAATAAAAAATTCCCATGTGGAGTGTTCATTTGTATAGGGGTACCAGTGAAGTTTTATACAGTGAAGCTTTGATAATTAATCAGGCAATACAGATTTGTATAGGAGTACTAGATCTGAAAAGAGCTGTGAAAAACATGGCAGAATAATATAAATGAGAGAGAGCGAGAGAGAGAGAAAGAGAGAGAGAGATGAATGGCTTTATTTTTATTCTTCCATGGGAAGTTTTTACTAGTATATTTCTACAATTTACTCATAGTGAACTCATTTATTCAGTCATTCATTCACTAAGTCAGTAAATATGTTTTGACTGGCCAGTGTGGCTCTGTCGGTTGGGTGTCATTCTAGGTCAGGGCACAAGCTCAGGTTGTAGGCTCTATCCCTATACAGGGTGTGCAGGAGGCAGCTGATCAATTTATTGCTCTCACATCAATCCTCATTCCTTCTTCTCTCTCTCTAAAAATCAATTTAAAATCTTAAAAGTAAATATGTTTTGAAAGTGAGTATGTGTCCGGAAATTGTATTAGGTACTACTATAAAATTCCTAAAGAGTTTCCCAAGAAATTTATCTGTGATATCACTTAATATAGAGATTTAAAGGCTTTATAACTTTAATAATTGGATTTTAAAAGATTAAAGAAGTTTGCTACAAAAATTGGCACAGAGGTTGAAAGTTCATATAACCTAAACAAATGGGATGAAGAAAGTGAACATTTGTTTACTGCAGAATTTTTCATGACCATTGATATATAAATATTCATCACAAATCTCCAAAAGAAGTATAGTTATGTGAGTTTTTCTAAGCTTATATGATTTAATATTATTTTTGTCTTTTATTTAGTACAGACAATATTTTGTACAGAAAATATGTCAAGGTAATATAATTTAAATTATTGGTGTAATAAAAGGTCTGACTAAAGATTTGTTTTACTTCCAATTTTGTGTTAGTAGAGACAAGACCAGGATTTGGATTTGGGGTAGATCTAGGGTCAAATCTGGGCTGTTGTTATGATAGATATGTTACAAAACTGAGTCATTAAAATTATATATATATATCATACAAATTAACATAATAATTCACCACAGTGTTTAGAGGATGGTATTTAAAAATAAATTAAATTAATCAAAGGCAGTGGCTACCATATATAGAAGTTTAAAAAATTGATGATGATGAAGAAAAGAAGATGAAATATTCTAGCAATGAAACACAGTATCCCATATGCCAGGAATAAATATTATGGCCTTATTTGGCTTTCTGGAGTAGTACTTTGAGCACCAGAGATATGAGCTATTATTTTTGGTTTGTTTTCCTGGTTATATTGTATATTTAATTTCTACTTTTCTCTTTGACTGATAACTGTCTTGAGTCATGGCCAACTTTCTAGAATCCTCTTTTGTTGCCTAGCTGCTTCCAAATTTGTCCTTGGATAGCACTTTTTTTCTCCTCCTTTATCTCTCTCCATTCTTAGAATCTTTTTAAATGTCCTGGAAGATACAGAGAGAAGTTCTTCCTTGCTACAAGTTTGTAATAACCTCTTATTGTCTCACCCTTTCTCTTGTCATGGATTGTCTACATCGCCACTCAGTCAATTGTTCAAAGAAATCAAAGCTAGTAATTTGATTAAGTGCTGGTGATTGATTCACATATGACTATTTTCTCAATATGGCAGAGAAATTAATACTAGTAATCTGTCATGAAAAACCTCATACCCTCCCATTTTCATGCACAAAGAGAAATTACTATCAAATAGATACAGGTCTCTGTTAAACAGAGAAACAGGGATATACTACTGGTAACCTAAAGGTAACAGACCAAAATGAAAGGCAACACGTGTTTATATGAATCACAGAATTACAATGCAGGGGCCCAGATACAGGCAGAGACTCAAACTGTGTCCCAATTTCAGGGTGAATCCAAGAAGTTTTTATGGAAAAAAAAGGAAAATAAATACATAAATAGAAGAAAGGAATTTAATAAACTGGGTTACTCTTCTGTTAATAAAGTGGTTTACTCTGCAGCTATACATGGATTGTTACTGACTTTACCTTCAATAATAATATCCATATTCAACAGTTCTTGTGGTCAAAATGCCTGCATTCCTACTAGATTTGAAAACAGTTGTTTGGAAGACAGTTTTAGTTTGGCCCAATTAAAAGGTATGGTCTAGTTTTAAAGGTCCAAAAGTTCAAGGAATAAGATGTGAAAGGCAGTTCTGGAAAGGCTGATCTAGCTCCACTTTTTAAAAATATGTATTTTATTGATTTTTTACCGAGAGGAAGGGAGAGGGATAGAGAGTTAGAAACATCGATCAGCTGTCTCCTGCACACCTCCTACTGGGGATGTGCCTGCAACCAAGGTACATGCCTTTGACTGGAATCAAACCTGGGACCCTTCAGTCCACAGGCTGACGCTCTATCCACTGAGCCAAACTGGCTAGGGCCTAGTTCCACTTTTAAATGGCTCCACTTTTAAATGTCAACTCTTCACAGTACAAAAGAAGAGAAGCTGACTTCTGCATTCACTGTTCTGAATATGCATGGCATTTAACACTAACATCATTACCTTTTGTATTCAGTGGTTCAACAGTTATTTATTGGATACTATTATATACTGAACACTGAAAATAAGAAATAAGTTTTGGAAATAATTTTGGATATTTTAAACTTAAATTATACTTTTAACATACAGAGGGTTATAATTTCTTTAATGACTTAAATAACTCCCATAATACTATTTGGTGAGTTGAATTATTTCTGTAACATGCATGTATCATAACAATTCAAGTGAAAATTAGGTGTGATTAAAAAATCTCACATGAAGAAATACATGTTCTCAATACTCTTTAGCAAGAAACTGTTTTGAAGGCCATTGGTTACATCTCTATATATAAGTCCCAAAATTTGAAATCAACACTTATCTAAATATATTCATTATATTCCCACTGGAGAGAAAAAGAGAGAGAGAGAGAGAGAGAGAGAGAGAGAGAGAGAGAGAGAGAGATAAAGAGAGAGTGGGAGAGAGAAAAACAAATTATTTAAGGTAAGAGACCTCAATAGGGAGAGAAAAATTCTTATAACTTGGGAAGGTGCTATTGAAGTCACATGGCCTCATTAATCACCCTCTGCTAAAATCTCAACAAAATCTCAAGCCATTTCTAAAATAGTCTCTTTGTGCTCAAGACATAAACATGACTATAATGGTCAAACCCTTAGCTTTCTGCTAAGTTCCCTAGAAGTAGTCAAAAGTCCAGCCATCAAAAGGCCATACAAGTGAACCTATTACAAATAACAAACTAGGATCTGTTTAATTATATGGTGTGTTAGTGACTGCCATTGAAAAACAAAATTGAGCATGATAATATCTGAATAAGTGTTAGATTAAGAAAGGGGAGCTGTGCTAATGAAAAATTATCTCATTAGCAATGAGAAATACCACAATTTGAAACCATTTATACATGACCCAAGAAAAACAAATGTGGAAGCTTGGCTTTCTAAATTGGTAAGAGTTTGGCAAAACTTTATTTAGACTGGACCAAAATTTGATTCCTTTCCAGACTTTGAAGCTGAATCAACACAGACAGAATGAAGTGTAAATTTTGAGGGACAATTATCTATAATTTGGATTATTAAGTATCCTTTTCCAAAGTCCACTGTATAATTTGGGCTTAATATTTTTTTTTATTTCCTCTGTATGATTTTTATCTGGAATGAAAGAAGGTGTTAATGGCACTAGAGGGACCACTGGAACATTCAAAAGTCAATCACGTTGGTTTGAAAACAAAAGATCCAAAGAAACTTTATGTTGAGAAAAGAAGAAACGGATAGCTATGTGCACTGATTTTATTTCCCAAAAAGTAATATGTATTTTAAGGTTGGTATGATGAAACTGTTTTTTGGATTAAAATTGGGGCATATGGTTGGACAATTTATTCCATGTGAAATATTTATAAGAAAAGGTTCATATCTTATAAAATTAAACCACAACAGCAAATCACCTTTATTAAAAATGTGTATATTCTCGACCAGAATATAAGCTTATAAGCTTATCATGTGTAGGGATTCAACTTAGAGTCACCAGATTATAGGACCTGGCATGTAAGTTTCACACCATCATTTTGAATTGTTGAATAAAATCATACGGAAATAAAAAATTTCCTGGAAAACCCAAATTATTTAGTCAGTTCATATTTAGGCATTCAACTCAGGCTTTTAAATAACCCTTTTTTGTTGCCAAAGTGTTTCTTGAAAGGAGCTTTCCTTCTGAATTGTGTGAAGGATTACAGCAATTATCCATTTCACACAGCTCAAGTCTAAATGCAGCGAGATAATGGACTAAGACACAGCTAAATTGGACCATACACCACTTTACAGTGGTTGTTATAGATCGGCATGTGGTACTGCTTGGTTTATACAGCTACTGCAATCCATATTCTTTTCAAACATACAAGAGGAAAGTCATGGAATTTACTGCTACTAGTCTATCAGAATTAAGGACCACTCACCATCCCCATACTTCTCTATTCTTCATCTGACTGTTTACACCAGTGACATTTGAACTTGAGAATCCTATTAATCTATTTTATAGGAAAAACTCTCCCCTAATTTAGCAATTTAGCTGCAGTAATGACTTTAATGATCTGTATTTTGATTCTCCTTGTTCTATTTAAAATTACATTTAAAATTATCTTTATCACTCTACTGTATATGGTTTCTCCTTTGGTTTTCAATGCCTTAAAAATAATTCAAATTGAAAAAAAAATGTTTCAAACTTAATGCCTCTTTTCAAGGCAAAGGATAGTTTAATATCAAATATACTTGTGGGGTGAGGTTGAAAAACACTTGAAAATTAAAGACAAATTCATACAGAACATATTCATAAATATATTATTTCATATTGTTTTAAGAAAACATTGTTAAAATGTAATCAGTAAATTTTCTCCTTACCTGTGCTTTAAACAAGCAAAAAACTTAGTACAGACATGTATACTTATATACATGTTACATATATATGAATATAAATATATCCTATGTAATAAAGAGGTAATATGCAAATTGACCATCACTCCAACACAAAAGATGACTGCCCCCATGTGGACACAAGATGGCCAGCAGGGGAGGACAGTTGGGAGGGACCAGGCCTGCAATGGAAAGCAGTTGGGGGCAATCAGGCCTGCAGGGGAGGATAGTTAGGGTCAGTCGGGGCAGCAGGGGAACAGTTAGGCGTTGATCAGACTGGCAGGGGAGTGGTTATGGGCTGATCAGGCTGGCAGGCAGAAGCAGTTAGGGGCAATCAGGCAGGCAAGAAGGCAAGCAGTTGGGTGCCAGCAGACCTGGATTGTGAGAGCGATGTCCCACTGGGATCGGGCCTAAATGGGCAGTCAGACATCCCTCGAGGGGTTCCAGATTGAAGATGGTGCAGGCTAGGGTGAGGGGACAACCCCCCCCCCGGGCATGAACTTCATGCACCAGGCCTCTAGTACATAAATAAAGAAGCATAGAAAATAGTAAAAGACAAACCAACTGTGCTAATGCTGCTCTAGGAATAACTTTGGTACTTAAAACATATGCACTTGAAGATATTCAGCCTGTTTTAAGGTTTTTCATTAAGATGATCACTTCCATCTATTTGTTTGTTTGCTGCCTTGTTTAGTTAGCATACATTTTTATATGAATTTGGAAAATGTAGAGGGTTTTACAAGCTACTGAAGTTACCAACTTCCAGTGAGATTATGCATGCTCATATGTCTCAGTTCATGGACATATTTTGATTGCTAACAATCAATTAAGATAATACATTGGCTTATGGGATTACTGCTGACCTTTCCCCAAAGGATTCCTGTCACAACACATTCTGTCACTCATTCATAGCAGTGTTGTAGTTTGGAGGGCCAACTGGGCTCTAGCAGGGAACTGAACCAGCTTTGAACATTGATACTTGTAAAATCCTTGAAGCATAGGTAAAATAAGTTAAAGCATCAGGTTTGTAGGAGATCTTGGTAGTCTGATAAGGTTCTCTTCCCATCCCACCACCTTCTGCAAAATGAACACATACATCCTTTTCCCAGAATTTGTGAATATGTTACCTTATATGGCAAAGGGACTGCAGACATTAAGGATATTGAGATGGGGAGATTACCCTGGTGGACCCAAAGGTAGGCTCAGTGTAACTGCCAAGTCTTTTATAAGAGATATGCAGGGTGGCCAGAGTAGAAGTAGGATATGTGACAAAAAGAAGAAAAGCAAGAGGTTGGAGTGATGTGACAGAGACACAAGCTAAAACATGTGTACAGCATCTTCCAGCTAGGTAAAGCAATGAATATACTCTCCACAGGAATCTTTAGAGGGAATTAGAACTGTCAATGTCTTGAGACTAACCTTGGACTTCTGGCCTGCAGAACTATAAGAGAATAAATTTATGTTGTTTAATGCCACTATATATGTAGTAATACTAATGCATAGACAAAATATTTTTTTGGGGTGGGGGAGAAGATGCCTATAGTCATATTTTATTTTTATTTTTTAGAGGAAATTTGGAAAATAATATGGTATATATTACATAATTTCACAAAGTCCAACATTCACACTGTTATGGAAGAAAAAATGTCCTTAATGTCATTTGACATTCTTCCAAAATCTCATCTAAACTAATAAAATACAAACATGCAAATTGACCATACCTTCACTACACCTTAACCCACGCCCACCAGCCAATTAGAACAGCTATATGCAAATTAACCCAACCAAGATGGCGGCTGGCTGCCATGGAGCTGGAGCTAGCAGGAGGCTTGGTTGCCCCAATGATGGAGGAAGCCAAGCTTCCCAGCTGCTGCAGCTGGCTCTGAGCTCCACTCAGAGCAACACAGTTTCAATTATAGAAGCTAAATAAACCCCAGATACCTGCTTTCAGAATGCCGTGGCCACGGAGCTGGAGCTAGCAGGAGGCTTCCCTCCTGCCTGCCGCGGATGGCTCTGAGCTCCACTCAAAGAAACACAGTTTCAATTATAGAAGGTAAATAAATCCCAGAATAAAAAAGAAAAGAAAAAAAACGAGAGGCTGGGAGCTTTCGTCGGCGGGGGGGAGGCTTGGCAAGCCTGAAAATGGCCTTCAGCTCCTCACCCAGACTGGCCTGGCACCCCAGTTGGGACCCCCCCACCCTAAAGGGGGTGTGGCCAGCCTGAAAACAGCCATCAGCCCCTCACCCAGGCTGGCCAAACCTCCATGGGGTGAGGGTCCCCACTGGAGAGGCCTTGACCAGCCTGCAAACAGCCATCAGCCCCTCACCCAGGCTGGCCAGGCACCCAAGCAGGACCCACACCCTGATCTGGGAAACCCTTCAGGACAAACCAGCCAGCCCCCACCCATGCACCAGGCCTCTATCTTATATAATAAAAGGGTAATACGCAAACTTACCCTAACAACAGAATGACTGGGAATGACTGGTCACTATGACACACACTGACCACCAGGGGGCCGACACTCAATGGAGGAGCTGCTCCCTGGTGGTTAGTGCACTCCCACAGGGGTAGCTCTGCTCAGCCACAAGCCAGGCTGATGGCTGCCAGTGCAGCAGTGGTGGTGGGAGCCTCTCCCTTCTCCTCCACAGCACTAAGGATGTCAGACTGCAGCTTAGGCCTGCTCCCTGCTAGCAAGTAGACATCCCCTGAGGGCTTCCGGGCTGCCAGAGGAATGTCTGACTGCCATCTTAGGCCCAATCCCCCGGGGAGCAGGCATAAGCCAGCACGTGGTCATCCCCTGAGGTGTCCCGGACTGCAAGAGGACACAGGCTGGGCTGAGGGATGCCCCCTCCACCACCCCCGCCAAGTGCACAAATTTTTGTGCACCAGGCCTCTAGTTTCTTTATAATTCTGAAGGATAAATATAATCTACTATAGGCCAGAAATCCTAAAATTTTTGTCATATTTATGTCTTCTGTTTGAGATCATAGGTCATCATAAAATCTGTTTTGCTTAATATTTAGGACACTCATTTGTAACTTCATAAGATAAATCTCCATTGTTGAACTTTGATTACTAATTTTAAGTGTAAAAATGTAGGAAATGGAATTTGATTGTTGTCTGGGAGTCAGGAAGTGTGGGTTCTAGATGCAATTAGTGTGTGAATAAATTGATAAATCTTGTCATTTTCTAGTATTTCAATGTTTTAATAAAGTGATTTGAATTGATTTCGACTAAGGCATTTGTCATCTCTAAAGTATATTATGACATAAAGTGACAGTGAGCATTTTTTTTTTTTTAATCCCTGGAACAGTTAAAACATGGGTTCAAAGAGCAAAGCAAGTAGGGTCTGTGAGAATCCCAGAAGACTCTATACCAAATAACTGAACCCCAGGATTGTCCCTCAGAAGAGTTTCAGTGTCCCAGGAGTTATACAGCATCAGCTGTGGGGGAAAAAAAAGCTGACATCACCTAGAATTACGAGAGTAGGGGTGGTGGAGAGTGTGAATGAGGCATTGGAGGAAGTGTATTATTATTAAATTGAGCATTTGCTTCAGCAAGTGTAGATCAAGCTCACCAGTGTAATATTTACAAATAAATTTGAAAGCACTAAATCAATTATTATGTGACATACAGCTTATTTAAATAGGCTTATTTTATTCTTCCTGTTTAGTCACTTTTTTTTAGACTAAAATTCTAAGTTTAATTTTCTAGATTAAGCAAAATTTCCAGCAACTTTGTAGTACTTTGTAACTATCTTATGGAAATTTTTTCAAAACTTCAAATGTTTCTGGTATTTTTTTCTGTAAAGAATAAAAACACTGAAAATTTAAAAATACAAGCCATTTTTATTTAAAATGTCAAAATAAAAAAAAACACACCATGAATTACATCTGTTTTTAGTTGAGGCAATGGGAATATTTTAACTGCATTTCGGATTGCTTTTGTGAGTAGGTGGAAGGACAGGACAGCTTGGCAATCAAATTGTCCTCCCTCTCACTCCAGAAAAAAACTAGACTTTTCCCACACTACTGCATAATGAATTGGAGGGCAAAAAGGAACTTCAAATTAGTAGCATATGTATCCATATTGCATAATATTGCAAGTTGGTAAGAATAATCCTTTTAAGTTAGACAGCCTAAATTTGAGTCTCAATATAATTTCTTATTACTATAGCCACAGACAACTTTATGAAATCTCCCTAGGGATTGATAAAGCCAACCAACATTCCAAATAGTCTGTGTGAGGCTTAAATTCACATAGGCACTTTTCATCACATTGACATAAAATCCTCAAATAAGAGCTATTATCATTTTATTAGCATCATCACTTGTTAACCTTCACTGAATCACATTAATTATTTAGTGATGAAGATATAGTAAGCAAAGATATAACTGAAACAAAACCAAAAGCCTTTGAGTTTAGAACCAAAGACAACAATCTGACAATGAAGGGCTTATAACAGAAAAAATCATTTTAGATTCTAATTCTCACATGTGAAATGTATACACAAGTTTTTAAATTCAAAATATTTACCATTAAAAAATACAAATTGTAAGCAATGCTTATAGGTTTCAGACATTTTTTTACAAAGAGCTTGCATCTGTATATTATTAAATGTCAAACTAGGAAATTGAGTTAATTTACCACCAAGATGTTTAATGGCATTACTGTCTTACTTTGATGCCTGTCTCACTAAAGCTAAAATCACTTAATCCCCTTCTGGCCTCCATCTGTGAATGAAGCAGCATACCCCCTCCCTCCCCCAATTTGGTCAATTCTATAAAAAGTCAGTCAACAGCCGTGTATGGACAGCTGGGCATTAAGACAATTTCTCTGACTCTATACTCTTTCTAGAAACTGATTGCTTCAATTATTTCTTATGAATAGATAATTTCTTATGAATAAATAATTTCTATTCATAAGGAATTGTCTTTGTGGACTAGGCTTTAACAATGAAGTGGTCCTTGACTTAGCATCCTGCTCAGAACTGCCTTGTTTTGCTGGTTCTCCTGGGTCCAGAAATTATCTTCTAGGGTCCTTCAGTGTGTCTCCATAAACTTCCTTGCTGATGTCCCTTAGCCAAGTTTTGAAAATCTCCCTGATGATAATCATATGACTTTCCTTCCCAAATTCTTTCCTCTTGCCTACTGGAAATCATGATCCTGATAACACCATTCTCTCACGGCTTTTCTAATTCTAAAGCCCTGCTCACTGAGGTCTATGCATTGCAAGCACCAGCAGAGACCTAGTCCTATCCTGGTGGTTTACTCAGATGTAGATGAAAAACTAAACACTCCACTCCCCCTCAGCCTTGAATGAAGCAATATATTGTTTGTTCAAAAAAAGTGATGCAAGGAGAAACCCAAACTCAAACTCAGTGTGTTTGACTGACCAACAGCCAAGCTATGGCCATCAGTGACTTGGCAGGTGAGGTAACCTGTGTACCCCAGAAGGTGTACTAGGGGAAGACCTTCTAGGATGGTGACACTGAACATGACTCCAAGAGGCAAACTGTCTCAAAGACCATGGGGCAGGTGCAGTTATGAGACAGGTGGGACATCTGTAGGATTGTCTTTAGGGAGGACTAATTGAGGTTTACGTAGAGTCACCGCTAGTGTGGGTGGGACCTTAGTCAGTGAGTGATCTCAGAGTGTCACTTCTATGAGTGACAAATTCCTCATCTATAAGAGTGAGGGTTGCCCTAACCGGTTTGGCTCAGTGGATAGAGCGTCAGCCTGTGGACTGAAGGGTCCCAGGTTTGATTCTGGTCAAGGGCATGTACCTTGGTTGCGGGCACATCCCCAGTAGCGGGTGTGCAGGAGGCAGCTGATCGATGTTTCTCTCTCATTGATGTTTCTAACTCTCTATCCCTCTCCCTTCCTCTCTGTAAAAAATCAATAAAATATATTAAAAAAATAAATAAAAGAGTGAGGATAGAAACCTACCTCACTGGGGGTGAGGTTTAAAAATGAAAGAGTTTATGTCATGGACTTCCACAGGATTTAAGTGTACACAATGTTAGTGATCATGTTAACAACAACAACAGTAACTACTAATACTAAGAGTATAATTCTTGCATTGTTTTTGGTCTAAAATCCCTCTCTCACTATCACAGTCTTCCTCCTTCCATAGTTCCTTCCACATATCACCCTCTGGACATAGATTGCCAATATATGAATGTTTAATTTCTAAGGCTTCCTTTGAACTTCAGTTGGACCAATTGCTTCTACACGAATGTTAAGGGACACTATTTTCCCAGGACACGTATCCCATAGTAAGGGCCTCCCCATTCCTCAATTTCCTTTAGCAATTTCTCTAAGCAGGGCAAGTGGCCAGTTGCTACAGAAGCTTTAAGCTTCCAATTGTTTCCTGTAGGAATGAACTTGGTGCTTGAAACACAGAAAATCAAGCTGTAAGTAGAAAATGCCAAAAGTGAATGTGTGCTGGACATAAACATTTTAAAGCAAACAGTGTTGCTAAAGTTGTAATAATAGTCCACAGAAGAAACATGTATAAACATGCATTATTTAGTTTGACATTTAGGCTTTTCGCAAAGTGATTCAATGTTTCAGAGCCTTAAAATATGGTGTAATTTATTTAATATTTATATAGCAATTTACATTTGTTAATATCTTCTAAGACATTTATTACCTTGTGATTCATGCTTGCCCGGTGTACAACCTCCTTCTTACATATTAAGGAAGAACTTTGAAACTGATTACTTTTTTAGCCTCAATATGTTGTCATGTTATAAATTACAGTCAGATTAAATACTCAATAGTTCTGTAACTTGTTAAACACTAATATAAGCTAACTGCAGCCTGAAGGACATAGGCCAGCATTCATGGTACTGGCATCCATCTTTATGTGCTGTAGGAATGCCCCATTCCAATGACAAAATTTGATCCTATAACTGAGACTTGCAATCTGGATAAATAGGGTTTTAAAAAATGTTAGTGGCTTAAATATTCAATATATTCAAAATATCAGATCACCTTGCAGTGTTTGAAGCAGAGCCAGTGATTTTGAATTATCAGGTATCCTTCTAAGACCAGCATATCAAGCTCATGGCTCACAGGCCACATGTGTCCCACAATGAATGTTTTTTGTGGCCCAGCCAATATAATGGTATGTAAGAAATGTTTTAATAAAAATTTCATAACTTAATTTTTACAATATCCTGTTATACATAATCTATCTATATAAAACCCTAATATGCAAATTGACCAAATGGCAGAATGACCAGTGAAACAACTGGTTGCTATAATGCCCACTGACCACGAGGTGGCAGACACTCAATGCAGGAGCTGCCCCCAGCCTGCAAGACCCCAGGCCAGCCAAGGCAGGTGTGAGCCGCCCCCGCCCCCATCACCTCGCTGGCTAGGACTAGGGACCCTACCCATGCATAAATTTCATGCACTGGGCCTCTAGTTATTGATAACAAACTACAACGTTGGCTAATGGCTGATTACTATAATTGTGTTGCATTCATTTCCCTTATGCGCCTTATGCGCAGGCGCACCATTTCTCTCCACTAATACTAGCAGCAAATATTTTAGCAGCCGATTGCCACATCATTAGTCTTGTACTGACTTGTTTGGTGTGTGCAACAGGAAATATTTCACTTTTGGAGAACAAGGAAAAAAAGGTTTATTTGTGTATGTTTATTAATTTGTGCAGTTATTCAGTGTCTGATAAGTTAATGTTAAAAAAAATTTTAATTTTTATTAAAATATTATATTATTTTATGTTAACTATTACTCATTTATTTCAGCCCTTTGTATTCAGCATGTCTCTATTGAAATAAACCTATGTTTCTATGAAAATGGACACTTGTTTTTTTGCGGCCCACATAAAATTAAACCTTGTTTATTTGGCATATGTTAGCCTTTGAGTTTGACATGATTGTTCTAAGAATTTGAATATAACTTGATTTGATTTAACTTGATTTTATAATCAATACATGGACACAGACAATAGTGTGGTGAAGGCCTGGGGCAGAGGGCGGGTGCTGGCTAGATGGGTCAGTGAGGAAAAAAGGGGGATATTTGTAATACCTTCAACAATAAAAATAAATTTAAAAAAATATATGGTTCAAAGCAGTAAACAGTGAGCAATTATAGGGCAACTTTATATAAGGGTCATCTTTCCTCTATCCTTTTTTTCTACCGACAGTATAATGAAGATATTAGATGAATTGAGTTTTGAAGAAAGACGGCAGGTATAAATGACACAAGAGTGCCCCTGATCTGACAATTGATCTGAAGATATCACTAGAACTATGCAGTCAATCTACCCTCTATCTTATCTTTGATAAGAAATCACAGAGCAAGGCAATGCATAGGATTGGATAATTGTAATGTAGTGTAATTTTGGTTGCTTACCCTAACTCAGAGTTTTAAGGTAAAAACATCTTTAGAAACCACTGATATTTAAAATCCTGTTGATTAATATAAACACATATTTATCACTTCTCAGTAAGAACAACTTGCACTTATAAGACTTTATTTTTTTATGGAT